>NC_083578.1:83936408-84236408 GCF_027579695.1 Neoarius graeffei
GCGAGGATGGTTGTGTGCTTGCGCATTTATGTGCATGTATAACTATATATTTTAACATTTTATATTTTAAGATTGTGGCATGTTGTTTAAAAATTGACCTCGGCTGTGTTTTTGTTTAAAAATGTTTTCCAAATTGTAGCTGTGTTTAATTCATATCCAGAAAAACATATATTCCAATATAATATACTCAGCATAAACATTTTAAATAGATTCTATATTTGTGGTCCATCCATGACATATTACTAAAGTAGCCTATTTACTGTTGTTGATGTGGGTCACTTGCTGTTAGCCAGTTCACTTTCTCGTACCAGGAGAGCTGAAAGGAACGAGTATTATTCCCTACCTTTTTCACCAAGTCAATTTGAGGCGTTGGTCTGCCCTGCTCTTTAATTTTAATTTTTTCCTCGAAAGGAAGACTGGCAAATGGCTTCGCCAAAATTAAATCAGCAATGCTTGGCATCCGTGCGCAGCTTTCTTGCTAGCTGACTAGCCCCCTCAAGTTCAAGTTCAGTCACTCAAATAAACGAAATTTCTGGAACTAAGATAGCAAACTTGACAACACTATATTTACAATGAAAATATATACAAACTAAAAAAGCTGGTAGAAACCGTATGTAATGAATGAAATCGAAATGTAAGCTGATCTCTTACAATACACCACAGCACTTGCGAATCCGCATGGGACTGAACTGATGTTGCCAGATACTGCTAACGTTATCCAGCCCAAAATATGTTCAAAACCCGCCAAAATGCACTTAAAACCGCCCAATTGGGCGGGAAATCGCCCAATCTGGCAACACTGTCCGCTGCCTGTCTATAGTTGAAACGAGCTGTCAATCAAAGAAAATATCCAGCCGCTTTCACCAATCACCAGTCTCCTCGCGGAAACTGCCATGTCCCTCCCATGTGAGGCTCGGAGTCCGTGGGCGGGCATTTTCACAGTATTTGTCCAATAACCGTCTTGCATTTTGATATTGAAAGCGCATGGCTCCCAAATGCCGTTGAAGTCCATTGAGGCTGGGAGTCCGTGAGACTCCGTGGGCGTGCGTTTTCGCAGTATTTGTCCAATAATCGTCTTGCATTTTGAGATTGACAAGCACATAGCCCCCAATCCACTGAGGCTGGGCTGCATTGCGCTGTCACGAGGGGGAAAAACTCACGCACACATTAGGCGAACTGGGGAAAGTTATAAGGGAATGATTTCGCACTGTAGTTGGGTTGAGCACATATATTTCTATGATTCTGGATCTGAAATAGCAATGTTATAAGGTCGACTATAACATAAGCCTAGCGCAATTCATCCTACACGATGTTCGTCATTTTTAGAGGAGGCTGAGCCTCCCTCGTTGTCTTAGAGCAATCGCCCGTGATATATATATATATATATATATATATATATATATATATATATATATGAGAGAGAGAGAGAGAGAGAGAGAGACCATGTTAAAATGTGTCAAAACTATGTAGAACATTTGGTATGAACTCGGCCTGGATGCTTTCTAAACATCAATTATAATAACATTCATTTGTATTTTTAAAAAAATTGCAATGATTACATCTCTTCCCCATGCCTACGTATAAATCTGTTTAAGCAGGGTTGTTATGGCAACACTACTGTAGTCGAGTCACTAAACCTCGAGTCTTAGTCCAGTCTTAAGTCCCCAGTGTTCAAGTCCAAGTCATTAAAGAAAATTTCGAGTCGAGTCCACTATTGATCCAGGTCGAGTCCGAGAACAAGACTCCAATTGCACCATTTGACGGTGGCTGTTGCTGCCTTTATGTGAAACCGTTTATGCTGCCCGCACGAGTATCCACTTAGTCTGGAGTGCGCCCAAGAGTCTATCTGATGCACGCACCAAGGCGCGCAGTTGTGACACTCTTGCATGAAATTCGTACAAAAATTAATGTAGATATAAATATCTTATGCCGAATTATTACGGCATGTTACAAAAAATAAACAAAAAGTCAGAGTCCTCGTCTCTAATTTACGAGTTCGAATGCAGTTAATACACGAGTCTGAGTCCAAGCTCGAGTCATCAGTGCTCAAAACCAAGTCAAGTCACGAGTCTTTAAAATTAGAGCACGAGTCGGACTCGAGTCCGAGTCCTGAACTCAAGTACTACAAGCCTGCATGGCAACCTATTTCTCATTGCTCACGCTGGTTTCTGACTTCTTCGCATCCTGCTCTCTTCTTGCACCAGAATTTAAAACATTTACCAGCTCCTTTGGTTTAGACATGGCTTAAACACTGCAAAACCCAGAACACCACAGTCAGATTCCATCACATCATATGCCACAATCGCTCGTGATTGGTGGAAATACTCAGTCTGAGCAGAGACGTAGATAGAAACAGCTAAATTATGTTAATTTCATCAAAAAAGTTGAAATTAATTGGACTTAAATTAACTGTTTCAAATTACTTTTCTGCCTATTCCCCTCCCAAAATCCTCATCTGTCAAGGATTAGCACCGATTACACGTTAATCATCGCCGATAGCTGATTACATCGTCCTATCATCCAGCTCCTTTGTGTGCATCCGAGATAAATGTGTAGTGACCTGATGTTCATAATTCCTGTGTTAAAAAGCTGACAAATGCATTGTCAGGACTTTAAAGAATTAATGAAGATGAATTCATAACCATTCGTGTAAAAATGACATTTTAACAAAAAGATTAGCGGTAATCCCAATAATAATGCAACAGCCTCTGTCAACTTGCTCTCATTGGTAAGGTTTAGTAAATAGCTTTGTTGAAGATGGCTGGGAAAGCCATGCCTCTACAACTCATAGCAGCTTACAGACGCTGAACAAATCTTCTGAGAATTTTATCAGCTCACATCCCAGTGACGTGTTACTGGACGTTCCATTCACAACTGATTTAGATACGCATAGTACATACAGTATACTGCATTTATGGTATTTTGGATATCAGAGCTGTTGATTTCCATATTCTGATTCATCATGACTAATGGTGTTGATTAATTTTCTATAACAGCAGCTCTGACAGGAGTTCAGACTTTAAGGGTTATATTAATTAATGCACTTGCTGTCATGTAAATTTGGAAAGGAACTTGTACCGTATGGTAGATGCTCCACATAGATATAAGTAAGAATTAGTTTTTTTTTTCATTTATGGAAGGAGTCTAGTTGGTCTAGGGGTTAGCCTGTCTGCCTTTTGACTGGGAGATCGCGAGTTCTACTCATGGCCGGGGGCTGGTCATACCAAAGACTATCATAAAAATGGTACCTACTGGCATCACGAAGAATCAACTGAACTCATTTGCCACCGGCTGTTATTGTACTATATTAAACATCGAGTGAACTGATAGAATCACCAATGAATATGTCCTGGCTACCACCAAGAGGAGAAACCTTGAGGAAAGACTCATAGGAAAACAGTTACGCACCCTCGGACACTGGCTTAGAAGACCAGCTGAATCAACCATACATCAGGGACGGATCCAGCCCAAGAATCTGACAGATGCACGTCTGCAGAAATATTTTCTCTAATTTTACCAGATCGCTATGGATTTTCACAAGAGCGTAGCGCACACCAAGCCCTTTCCGAAGAGGGCAGCCATAGCTCGCTATGACCACAGCTCAGCCCACTATTCGCCCACGAAGCCCCAAGCAAGCGTGGCTCACCGAAAACTTTAATACGAGCCCTGGCTTCAGCCACGTGCAAACGCCGGGATTTAAAAATTCATAACTTGACCACCAAAAGTCCTAGCCCTGCCGAACTTTACAGGCACCTCTCTCTCACCAAGACCTTTCGAAACAGCCACGGCCCGCTATGACCGCGGTTCGGCCCGTTATTTCAACCTCTTTCTGGAGCATTTTATTGGTTTTACCTAGATTCTTTGTCTCAGGTCATGCTATACAAAGAATTGTGAGAATACAGGTCATTAGGTCAAGTACGCATCACTGCTTACCACAGGTGGTTGGATCCTGAACCATTGGTCTGTTGGTTGAACGTGGCTATAGCCCATGTAGCCAACTAGCGGTAAAGTAAACAAATGCTCTGTGACCAACACCAAGTGGTGCGCATACATTTCTCACCAACGCACGTGCATCGGTTTCATCGGTCTGGCTCCGTCCCTGCATACATCGCTATGCTTTATACACAAAAATGCAAGGCTGTAATAGAAGAAGAAGACCTTGACTAACCTACGTCAAAAACATGGAAGAAATCACCGGCCTCAGCCTAGATGAGATGTATTGTTGTGCGATGGACAGAGATGACTGGAGAAGCAGTGTATTTGGGAGATTCAACCCACAAACTCCCAGCCAGGAAGGAAGGAAGGAAGGAAGGAAGGAAGGACTGCCATCACAGCCAACAGGGAGTCAAATGCTTGCAGTTACCAGAGGACTGGCTCACCACTGTAACCCTAGCAATGTAATAGGCGAGAGGCTGAGGGCTATAGAAACGGAGATTGGCGCCACCCAATGCACCTTAAAGGCCTGGTTAGTACTAGGACAGGAGACTGCCTGGGAAGACCAGGTCCTGGCACAAGCAGTTCTTTAACTTTGATGGAAGGAGTCTCCAGTGTCAGTGCTTTGTAACAGTCAGAGGTAAAGTTGTAACTATAAAGATTTCAAACATTGGAGATTCTTCATGACAGATTCTTTGTAACATGGACAACACGGCGCGTTTTTGTTTCCTACCAACTTCAACTTTCCACTCACATAGCCACATGAAGCAAACATACACATTCACATTGATCATAAATTATACACGAAGCTAACACAACATATATTAAAAAAGAAATCTCAGCACTGGGATTTGTTTAGAACGCGAGCTTTACCTCCAACAGCAACATTATATGAGCTTTGATAAGGCCTGAGCACACTGACCTAATAAACATCAACAACTCCCTCGAGTGCCAGACAGACACTCTTGGCCCTGAAAGTAAAAGGCTCTTCACCCTCACATGCCAGCATTACGCTTGAACTGTATAATTGGATAAAAGCATCTGCCAAATAAATAAATGTACGTAAACAGGGTGTCGTGCCAACGGAGCATATGCTGTAATCCATTAGATGGAACGTGTGAATTGGTACATGTGCAAAATGATGAAAATCCTTATACAACTATTATCCTTATCGGAATTTGGTAAACTTACAGTTTGGTCACATCACCGTAAAGACATTGTTATATCTTCCTAAATAGGAGTACCAGTTAAAAATTTGGACACACCTACTCTACTCGTTCATAGGTTTTTCTGTATTTTGACTATTTTCTACATTGTAGAACAATACTGAAGACATCAAAACTATGAAATAACATCTGGTACTTACATTTAACGGTTATTCCACGAAATCGAGTCGTACATGAGCTGATAACCGACGAGGCTCGTAGCACCGAGTTGGCTATAAGCCATGTACGACGAGATTGAGTGGAATAACTGTTTTATTCTATCCACATTCACTGGATTTTGAGAAACAGAGCATTTTTATTTTTATTTTTTTGCAAATTCGATGAATAAAAACGTTATACAAAATGTCCGACAAAATAATTTCCGCTTAGAATGTAAACAAACCGGTGAAATGACAGGAGCAATTTGTGAAAAATGCGATAATAATTCTTGAAAAATAAAAAAAAGATATGTTCTTACCAAAATACTTTTATTCCGTATTTTATTGCTTTTTTTTCATCTTTTGGGGTTTTCTTTTTCTTCTTTTGGATTATCTGGCAGTTGGCAAACCAACTTAAAGTGCATATTCTGGACCAATTTCGTTTTTTTTTTTTATATGAAAGTATGTCCCTTTACACACTCATCCAGAAGGGTAATTTTGCACAAGGCCATCTGTCTACAGCAGAAAAAAATAAAATAACAAAACGCGTCTGGAAAAATCCCAAGGGAGTCTGGAGCCAGATTCGTGAAGTTATCTGCGGAAGCGCCAGCAGGCTGCGCGAGCTTTGCACGGTTTCAGTGCACAGCCTGTGTAGACCAAGCGCTCCCATTTCTCTCTCATTGTCCGGTCTTTTGGAAAACGATGAGTACTAATCCCATCATGATTGGTGTTGCTACACCCTCCTACGATACATCTGTTAACCATTTTAATAATTACGCGATAATGTTGAAGAAATTTGCAGAAAACCACCAGGTCGTTTTCTCATAAACAAACCAGCGCTGACGTAGGATTCAGAAGGAGGCGTCCCGCAGATGACGTCACGAAAATCAAATGTTTGCTGGGAAATTCAAATGCAAAGTTTTTTCAGAGGCGGACCAATTCGCCTCAAATGGCTTGATTTCAACTGAATTTTTCTGGTATTGCGCAAGGGGAAAAAATTGCACAAAATGCAAAATGTGACAGATATTTGACCGAAGTTTAATATAAAATAGGAGAATTACATTGATCTTGCTCCTGAATTTACCCGTGATATGCACTTTAAAGGTCCATTACCGCCACCAACTGGGCTGGAGGGTACAACAGGAGACATTGGGTGAAAACAAACAAACAACTACATTCTTTTAGATATTTCTGTTTCTTTTAAATACTTGATAATTTTGGGGTTTTGTTTTCAACTAGGTTTTATTTCGTCCTTGGTTGGTTCAGCAACATGCGCCGCCATTTTGTTTTTCTCTACTCACGGTATATGAGCTGATATCCTAGTAGTAGAGTAGCCAATTGGAGCGTGCGATTGCTCATATCGAGTGAATGTGGATAGAATAAATGGAATTATGTGGTAAAGAAAAAAGTATTAAAAAGAACAAAATGTCTTTCATATTTTAGATTCTTCAGCATATCCAGTGTTTGCCTTGATGACCCTTTGCACAATATTGGCATTATCTTAGCCAGCTTCATGAGGTCGTCACCTTGAATGCTTTCCAATTAACAGGTGCCTCATCAAAAGTTAATGAGTGGACGAGCTTCTTACGTTCTTAATGCGTTAAACAGTAAATAGTGAATAATAACAATACAGATAACAAAACAGGCCTACTCCATCTACAACTGTACTAATCCATACAGTATTATGTCAAGAACCGCTCAACTAAGTAAAGAGAAAGGACATCCATCATTACTCTAAGACATGAAGTGACTTTTAATGAATAAAAATAAAGAAAAAACATTGAATTAGAAGGTGTGTCCAAACTTTTGGCTGATGCTGGACTTAAAAGCAGGCAATTCACGTAGAGTATTTGTTTGTACTGAGGAAAATAGTGTACCTGAATGAAACCCACAGACTTTGGGAAAGCATGTAACACTAAACACCTAGGATAACCACCATTCAGGGTCGAATCTGGGACACCACTACCTGATGAATGAAGTCTATCTAAACTCACTGGTCACGTTAACAGGAACCTGTACACCTGCTCATTCATACAGTTATGCAAACCAGGTGATTTTTTTCTAATCTTCAACTGTCGCTTTGCTCATGGTAGTGTCGGATTCCTGTTCTTCGCTTACAAGAGTGGAACACAATGTGGTCTTGTCGCCCATCCACCTCAAGGTCAATGTTTGGTGCATGCTGAGATGCTTTTCTGCTCACCATGTTTGTAAAGAGTGATTATATAACTTGCTATATCCTTTCTGGCAGCCCGAATGAATCTTGTCCAATCTGAACTCATTTTCCTCTGACCTCTCTTATCAACAAGATGTTTGTTTCCACCCACAGAACTGTGTTGCTCACTCAGTGTTTTTTATTTTTCACACCATTCTGTGTAAACTCGAGAGACTGTTGTGTGTGAAAACCCCAGGAGATCAACAGCTTCTGAAATACTCAAAACAGTCCATCTGGCACACAGACAGAGATTATGAAATTTCTTCATTCTGTTGTTTGATGTGAATGTTAAATGAAAGTGGATAGTGATTCTATCTATCTATCTATCTATAGTGGTGAAAGTTTGTGAACCCTTTAGAATGTTCTATATTTCTGCATAAATATGACCTAAAACATCATCAGATTTTCACACAAGTCCTAAAAGTAGATAAAGAGAACCCAGTCAAACAAATGTGTTAGGGCTTTGCTGGGATTCGAACCCGTGTCGCTGGCGTGATAATCCAGCAAACCCCCACTAGGCCACCAGGGGGATGACTCAAGTGCAGAGGCGTGAGGTGAAAGTAGAGTATCAAAAACAGTTTATTTACACTATATACAGTCCAAAGGAAAAAACAAAAGGATAATCCAAAAGCTCAGATGATGTACAAAAAACAAAAATATCCAAAGGGTCAAAGTCCAAAATCCAACTAAGAAAAGAAGAGGCAAAAACTCAAACGCTCAGAAGATCAAAAGGTCAAAACAAAATTCACAAAGTCCAAAAGAAAGAAGCAAAAACCAAGAATACAAAGACACAGGCAAGGTACATGGGACAGAGGGAACTAGCACTAACAGCATAGCATAGGAAAAAGACTCCGTGACAAGGGAACAAACAGAGGGGTATTTATACACACACTAATTAAGGAAAGGGCGGGGCAGGAAACAGGCAATAAGACAAAAACAAAACACAGAACACAGTGGTGACCTCTAGAGGCCAAAACAAACATGACCAGAAAAGGAAATAACAGCAGCCTCTAGAGGCCTAAACAGTCCCAGTCCTAACAAAATGAGACAACAAATATTATACTCGGTCATTTATTTATTGAGGAAAATGATCCAATATTACATATCTGTGAGTCGCAAAAGTATGTGAACCTTTGCTTTCAGTATCTGGTGTGACCCCCTTGTGCAGCAATAACTGCAACTAAACGTTTCCGGTAACTGTTGATCAGTCCTGCACACCGGCTTGGAGGAATTTTAGCCCGTTCCTCCGTACAGAACAGCTTCAACTCTGGGATGTTGGTGGGTTTCCTCACATGAACTGCTCGCTTCAGGTCCTTCCACAACATTTCCATTGGATTAAGGTCAGGACTTTGACTTGGCCGTTCCAAAACATTAACTTTATTCTTCTTTAACCATTCTTTGGGAGAATGACTTGTGTGCTTAGGGTCGTTGTCTTGCTGCATGACCCACCTTCTCTTGAGATTCAGTTCATGGACAGATGTCCTGACATTTTCCTTTAGAATTCGCTGGTATAATTCAAAATTCATTGTTCCATCAATGATGGCAAGCCGTCCTGGCCCAGATGCAGCAAAACAGGCCCAAACCATGATGCTACCACCACCATGTTTCACAGATGGGATAAGGTTCTTATGCTGGAATGCAGTGTTTTCCTTTCTCCAAACATAAAGCTTCTCATTTAAACCAAAAAGTTCTATTTTGGTCTCATCCGTCCACAAAACATTTTTCCAATAGCATTCTGACTTGTCCACGTGATCTTTAGCAAACTGCAGATGAGCAGCAATGTTCTTTTTGGAGAGCAGTGGCTTTCTCCTTGCAACCCTGCCATGCACACCATTGTTGTTCAGCATTGTGTTCTCCTGGTGGTGGACTCATGAACATTAAGGCCCAATCCCAATTCTAATTTCTACCCCTACCCCTCCGCCTTCCCCTCCGCCTTCCCCTTGGCCCTTCCCCTTGAAACTGAGCTACAAGGGATAGGGCTTGAAATTCAACCCTTACGTATTGGGATAGCCCTTCAACGATCGCATACGTCATCGCGTACCTCCGTCAGCGTTTACGTTAGCAAAACGCGACCAAATGCGTCATTGGCTGCGACCAGCCGCTACAGTCAGAGCCAGAACAGAAATCTCTGCTGGCAGGGTGTGATTTGTTAACTAACACCACTGAATGGGATATCTTTGGCGCTTCGTGCACCACATCCGACAGAATGAGGTGTCAGAACACTCATGTAAACAATAAAAGCGAGAATAACAGAACAAAACGTACGCAGTCAAGCAACCGAAAACAATACTCACTCCCAAAGCTTTTTAGCAGCAGCTTGGATTTCAGAAATCGCTGCTCATTCTCAGCTCGAAAGCGAATCAAGCGGCGTGTTTCCTCTGGATAACAACTTAAAACACGTAAATAATGGAGAAAATACATTTATGACAATCTTTCGCCGCGGGAACCGCCATCTTTCTGAAATCCGCATGAAATCTCGCTGAAATCCGCATGGCATTGTGGGAAATCACTCAAACCCCTTCGTTTGGAGTCAGCTCCAGGAAAATCTCCGTTTGGAGGGGTACAGAAGCCCTCCCCCTTCCCCTACCCCTCCGCGTTAACTGGGATTGGGATACCCCTACCCCTTCACGTGAACGCACAAAATGGAGGGGAAGGGCTAAGGGGTTGGTCCAAGGGGTGAAATGGGATTCGGCCTAACATTAGCCAATGTGAGAGAGGCCTTCAGTTGCTTAGAAGTTACCCTGGGTTCCTTTGTGACCTCGCCGACTATTACACATCTTGCTTTTGGAGTGATCTTTGTTGGTCGACCACTGCTGGGGAGGGTAATAATGGTCTTGAATTTCCTCCATTTGTACACAATCTATCTGACTGTGGATTGGTGGAGTCCAAACTCTTTAGAGATGGTTTTGTAATCTTTTCAAGCCTGATGAGCATCAACAACGCTTTTCTGAGCTCCTCAGAAATCTCCTTTGTTGGTGCCATGATACACTTCCACAAACATGTGTTGTGAAGATCAGACTTTGATAGATCCCTGTTCTTTAAATAAAACAGGGTGCCCACTCACACCTGATTGTCATCCCATTGATTGGAAACACCTGACTCTAATTTCACCTTCAAATTAACTGCTAACCCTAGAGGTTCACATACGGTACTTTTGCCACTCACAGATATGTAATATTGGCTCATTTTCCTCAACAAATAAATGATGAAGTATAATATTTTTGTCTCATTTGTTTAACTGGGTTCTCTTTATCTACTTTTAGGACTTATGTGAAAATCTGATGTTGTTTTAGGTCATATTTATGCAGAAATATAGAAAATTCTAAAGGGTTCACAAACTTTCAAGCACCACTCTATCTATCTATCTATCTATTGATCAAAACGTAGCCCAAAACAAAATTGAAAAGAGAAAAATTAGAATTATTCTATCCACATTCACTGGATGTAAGCAATCACACGCTCTGATTGGCTACTCCACTACTAAGATATCAGCTCATATACCGCAAGTAGAGAAAAACAAAATGGCAGAGCCTGTTGTTGAACCAACCGAGGACGAAATAAAAACTCAACTCGAAAACAAAACCCAGAAAAATACAAAAAAAAAGCAACAAAATATGGAATGAAAGTATTTGATGGTAAGAATGTATCTTTGTTTTATTTTTCAAGAATTATTATCATCGCATTTTTCACAAATTGCTCCTGTCATTTCACCGGTTTGTTTACATTCTAAGCGGAAATGATTTTGTCGGACGTTTTGCATTAAGTTTTTATTCATCGAATTTGCAAAAAAATCCTCTGTTTCTCAAAATCCAGTGAATGTGAATAGAATAAAACAGTTATTCCACTTAATCTCATCGCGTACATGGCTTATAGCTATCAGGTCATGTATTTTGTGGAATAACTTAAAAAATTCTAACTAGCTATAGATAGTTTTCACTGACGTCACGGCATTCCGGGGAACGCCCTCCAGCCGCCATCTTGTGGGGCAAACAAAACGGACCATCGCCATTACCGGCTACGTTATCTCGGACGAATTTATGAAGTTATATAGTCAGTTTTCTAAAATAAAGATCAATGTCTGCAAAATCAAGCAAACGGAAGTATATAGATACATTAGACGACATCTCACGACAACAGTATGCAGCCAAACTGGCCTTGATTGGGGGAATTGACCCCTACGAAGTGGACAAAGATGCATTTTCAAGTGACTATGCAGGGCTGCCAAAGCCTGAAACTGCCAAAGCCTGCTCCAAAGCCTGAAACTGACTTCATCAAACTTTAAAGGCTGTCTGATATATACAACTTTATATATTCTACAGTGCGCCTTTTGTCGGATGCCGCCTTTTTCACGGCTGAATCGCGCAGATCCGATTTGTTTTTTAAGGGGGGGCGTTGGAGTGTCTGATTATAATTTCAAAGTAAATTCTATATTAAAATTACTAAATAAGCAAATCCGTTACAGTCCATGAAACAGGAAGTATAAGGATGAGAAAAAAACATTTTAAATCGGAAAACTGCGCACATTTGCGCAGTCCTGCACACCGCTCGGGCTGCGCAAATGTGCGCAGCTTTCCGATTTAAACTGTATTTTTTCTCATCCTTATACTTCCTGTTTCATGGACTGTAACGGATTTGGTTATTTAGTAATTTTAATACAGAATTTACTTTGAAATTATAATCAGACACTCCAACGCCCCCCCTAAAAAAAAAAACCGGATCTGCGCGATTCAGGCGGCATCCGCCAAAAGGCGCGCTGTTTGCATCCCAAACACAAATCAAATCATACAGAATAGACCTAAAATGTTTTTCAAAAATGACCCTTGCGTGAGTGAAGTGACAAGTTTCAAATAGAAACGTGACAAACGAGCGATATTAAGTGTACATTACAATGTAAACGTACACTCAGCGGTTCCAGTTAGGCATTCTCCAGAGATTGTTTACACAATGTTTTGGTTTCCAAAAACAAACTTAAACACAATTGATTGTTTATTTAAACAACTTACTACTTATAAAATGATCGGAGCAGACTTTGCTGTGTTTGGAAGGCTGCGTCTCCTGCCAGTCATCATGCAGACAAACTTCTTTTGTGCCTAAAGGTCATATTTGATGTTTCTGAGTGTTAAGGTGGTGTAGTGGTTAGCACTGTTGCCTCACAGCAAGAAAGTTCTGGGTTCGAGTCCCGTGGCCGGCGAGGGCCTTTCTGTGTGGAGTTTGCATGTTCTCCCCGTGTCCACGTGGGTTTCCTCCGGGTGCTCCGGTTTCCTCCACAGTCCAAAGACATGCAGGTTAGGTTAACTGGTGACTCTAAATTGACCGTAGGTGTGAATGGTTGTTTGTCTCTGTGTGTCAGCTCTGCGATGACCTGGCGACTTGTCCAGGGTGTACCCCGCCTCTTGCCCATAGCCAGCTGGGATAGGCTCCAGCTTGCCTGCGACCCTGTACAGGATAAGCGGCTACAGATAATGGATGGATGAATCAGGGATCAATCAAATGTTAAGGACCACTGTGGTATGTGTTACAGGTGATTTTTGAAATCAGATTAATCTGGATTTACCTAGGTGAATTAGGCTGACATTCTTAAAAGGGATATTTAGGGGGTTCATAAAAGAATGAGAACATTTCGACAACCACTTTCTATTGCTGGGTTTCAGTCATGTGACTTTTCTTAGCGGTTTTACCGGAAGTGAAATAGCTGGTGGTCTAAATGGCTGTCGTAGTGCAAACAACTAGCGATAACTTAAGCCTAGGTCACAACCGGACGTACGATTTTTTGGCCGTGCGATTTTTGGCGTTTCCCAAATCGCTGCGGTTTTTTTTGTTCATGGAGAAAGACGCGCGTTGGCCGTAAGTTTGTCTTGCAACCTGAAAAAAACGTAAGCGCCCGTAGAGTTTGTTTGACATGACAAAGAACCTCTGCGGCCAAGCTACGGCTCGAAAATCAGCACGTCACACGCGCGCTCTCTGTGCGTTTCTTGCGTTTTTTGCACGTAGACCGGCCGTAGGAGCACGTACGGCCAGCTGTGACCGAGGCTTTATCAGAGTACGCTTGTACTAATCTAGAAGCCACTGCTGGCTTTAGATATATTCAGAAGATTGCTATGTGCAATGGAATCGACCCCTACAGTCTGGGAAAGAAGGATATATCGAATGATCTCAAAAACTACCCTTCAGTCGAGTTCCCCGACATCTCGAACTATCTGGTGTTGCAGACGTCCTTCTACACCACAAAACAGATGAAAGCGTGGAAGAGTATGGAGGCTTACAACTTTTTTGTACGTGGCTGGGTAAAGGACCTCGGGATCAAGTCGCTGCCGAATGAATCTTGGATTGTTTTTGCCCGTCTAAGTATGGGTTTTTTTTTTTAAGCTTTTCATTCACGTCTTTACAACGAAGCGCTGCAAGTTGAAGTGTAAACAAAGAACAGTTGGCTTGATTCTGACTTGTGTTGGCTCTTATCTCTCAGCTAAATCATTCACAAAGATCATCAGAAACCCCTTTAAAGACCTGGAGCTTCGTGAAACAAGACAGAGAAGTGATCACGGCGCATTGTAACTGTACGGCTGGGGAAGAATTTTGTCGCGACCTTCATGCATATGGACTTTGTGAGGAGTGAACAAAGAAACAGCTGGGGACTTTAGCGCTTCGTGACTAAAAAAAAGTACCGTAAAATAACGACACATAGCAAGAAAAGTACTTGGAAAACCCTAAGGATGTAGCTGAGAGGGAAATACAAACCTTTCACCAAGTGATCACTGCAAACTCGAGCATGCTTCGACTTGGCTCCCTTCGATTTCAGTGAGAGGTTCGAAAGCCACCTTTCTCCACGTCTTTTTGTGAAATCCTGTGTTCGTTCACCCTTTTTTATTAGTTCACGTGGAACCCTGAAGAAACTTTTATCAGTTTTACGGTTTAATTGATTCGAACAACCTAAAACAACGCAAGCGTAAGGCATTTTTCATGTGAGCAATGCACCTTCTCCGTACAAACGCTTTGTCAACTGAGCTTTAGTAGACCACCAGCTAAAGTTCTGAATAACTAATGAGGCGGATGTGACGTTACGTGAAACCCAGCAATTCATCTTTCCCCCTCGTTTTCTCACTCACCCCACCCCCTTTAGATCTTCTTATACCTCTCTACCCAGAATTACACTTATATATCTGCCTTTCTAATTTAATTTGCTTTTTTTCCCCCCCTACTGTTTACTATCCTTGCTGAGAATTGAACTCAGGAACTTCTGCTCTGAAGTCTACCACTTTACCACAGAGGATTCAGTTGCAGCAAAGAAATTAAACATTCCACTAGATCACCCAACCCTAACCCTGAATCCAGAGTCACCCGATTTCAAAAATCATCTGTAACACATGTCTGAAACTAAAGTATCTCTGAAAACAACATCTGTGTTGATTTGGCCAAAATACAGAGGAAAAGAGAAACACGGTTTCTGCAACAGTGGAGAAGAAAACAAGTTTGCAAAGCAAGCTGTGATCTTGTGGTCCTCACAACAACGATCAAAGTGTGAGAAATAAATACAGAACTAGGCACAGGTTTCAGGTTCTACTTTCTGTGTGTGTGTGTGTGTGCGCGCGCAGTCTAACAGGTTTGACCTCAGAAACAGACTATGCACTGCAAATAGAGAAATCCTCCCACACCATCTGAGAAGCGCCACTGGGAAGCCGGAAACATACAACATTTATTGCAGCAGGGCGAGAGAGAAAAAAATCGTCTTTATTACCGCAACCTACGGCACATCGAGCCACACGATCAGCACCTTAATCAATCAAGAGGAATCCAATTTTATGGCGAAGAATACACTGCGCTACAATTGTATAAGGACGTTGAAGGAGGCGCAGAACACAATTTTGACTGTAGAGGAATATGCAATAAGTGCTTTTAGGCTGAAGGCGGAGAGGATCTGGGAGAAATATGAGTTTGTGAATATTCTGTTTTAGCGATGAGACTGGCTACACTGCTTTTAGTCTCCATATTTTTCTTGGTTAATCCGTACTTAATGCTTCACATCCTTAAAATGATGAACCCAGTATGCTGTGAAAGTCGAGTGTGTGTGTGTGTATATATATATACATACACACACACACACACATACATACACACATACATACACACACACACACATACACATACATACATATATACACACACACACACACACACATACATACATATATATATGTGTGTGTGTGTGTGTGTGTGTGTGTATCCCCACAGGCACTTTGGGATTTCAGGAACACACATATCTCGGTTTCTTTTGTTATTACATCTCATTAAAAAAAAAGTCTCTGTATCAAAAGGCTTTTGGTGCACAGGCTTAAGAGCTAGACCAGAAAATGTGTGTGTGTGTGTGTGTGTGTGTGTGTGTGTGTGTGTGTGTGTGTGTGTGAGAGTGAGAGAGAGAGAGAGAAAGAGAGGAGAAGAAAGAGGAAAGAAACAGATGCTGTGGCGTTCAGACAGCTGCAGACTAAAAGGCAGCAATTACAGTGCCACCCTGCCTCTGACACACATTATTACACACTCTGTAATCTCCACTGTGACTCGTACACCCACACACACACACTGCCACGATGGAGAGAGAGAGAGAGAGAGAGAGAGAGAGAGAGAGAGAGAGAAGGAATGTGGTGAGGCTGAGAGACAGAAACTCAGAAGATGATGGAGCACAGAGGCTACAGCTAGTAAGCAAAGAAAACATGAGAGAGAGAGAGACAGAGAGAGAGAATAAAGAGGAAGGAAAAAGAGAGGAGGAAAGAGAGCAGACAGAAAAAGGAGAGATGGTAAGATAGAAAGAGAAGGAAAAAGTTGAAGAGGGAAAAGA
Organism: Neoarius graeffei; assembly: GCF_027579695.1. Taxonomy (NCBI): domain Eukaryota; kingdom Metazoa; phylum Chordata; class Actinopteri; order Siluriformes; family Ariidae; genus Neoarius; species Neoarius graeffei. The sequence continues at coordinate 83,952,744 of NC_083578.1, forward strand.
AAGAAAGAAAGAAAGAAAGAAAGAAAGAAAGAAAAATGCAAGAAGCAAAGCACATGAAGAGAAAGAAAGAAAGAAAGAAAGAAAGAAAGAAAGAAAGAAAGAAAGAAAGAAAGAAAGAAAGAAGAACAAAGTGAAAGAGACAGAGTAAAAGAAAAAGAAAGATGAACAAAGTGAAAGAAAGAAAGAGAGAGTGAAAGAAAGAAAGAAAGAAAGAAAGAAAGAAAGAAAGAAAGAAAGAAAGAAAGAAAGAAAGAAAGAAAGAAAGAAAGAGACAGAGTAAAAGAAAGAGATGAACAAAGAGAAAGAGTAAAAGAAAATGAAAGAAAGACAGTGAAAGAAAGATGCAAAGCTCATGAAAGAAAGAACAAAGTGAAAGATAGAGTAAAAGAAAGAAAGAGACAGCATAAAAGAAGGAAAGAAAGATGAAGAAAGATGAAGAAAGAAAGAAAAAAGTGAAAGAGACAGAGTAAAAGAAAGAGATTAACAAAGAGAAAGAAAGAGTAAAAGAAAGTGAAAGAAAGATGCAAAGCTCATGAAAGAAAGAAAGAACAAAGTGAAAGATAGAGTAAAAGAAAGAAAGACAGCGTAAAAGAAGGAAAGAAAGATGAAGAAAGAAAGAAAGAAAGAAAGAAAGAAAGAAAGAAAGAAAGAAAGTGTGGCAGTGGGGGCGTGGTCAAGCGTCGGTCTGTGAATGGAGGGCGGAGTCAGGGAAGGTAAGTGGCAGAATCACTGCACCTGATGTGGGTTAACCTGTGTTTGTGTGTCTTCCCCAGTGACCGCGCCCTATAAAAGGAGAGAGAGAGCAGAGAAAGGGAGCTCTCTCCCGACCCGAATGCGTGTGTGTGCGTGTGAGAGAGTGAATGAGCTGAAAAGCCACATATATACCCGAAAATAAAAGTTTCTGAGAACTCAGTTCTGGCCTGCCGTGCTTCTGTGCTCCACCCACCTGCTCTGGTTGTACAGACAGACAGACAGACAGACAGAAAGAAAGAAAGATGCAAAGCTCATGAAAGAAAGAAAAAGAAAGAAAGAAAGAAAGAAAGAAAGATGCAAAGCTCATGAAAGAAAGAAAGAAAGAAAGAAAGAAAGAAAGAAAGAAAGAAAGAAAGAAAGAACTCGACGCCAACGGCGTCGATGGGGACGCCTCCTCCTGGTAGACTACACGCATTATTAAGTTGTGATTTGGGGATGGACATTTGACCTCACAGTAATCTTGACCTGGTGAAATTACTTGTATCAGCCCTGGAGATACTGTGTTCACAAGGTTTTCGGACAGACATTTGACCTCACAGTGACCTTGACCTTAGACCTTTTGATCTCAAAATCTAATCAGTTGATGTTTGTCCCCAAATGCACAAATGGTGAAAGTTTGGTGAAATTCCTTTCATTTGCCTTGGAGATATTGTGTTCACAATGTTTCGGGACGGACGCACACACGCACGGACGGACAACCCGAAAACATAATGCCTCCTGCACCTTACGGTGGCAGAGGCATAAAAACAGACAGTGAAAGAAAGAAAGAAAGAAAGAAAGAAAGAAAGAAAGAAAGAAAGAAAGATGCAAAGCTCATTAAAGAAAGAAAGAAAGAAAGAAAGAAAGAAAGAAAGAAAGAAAGAAAGAAAGAAAGAGAACAAAGTGAAAGAAAGACAGATAGAATAAGAAAAAGAAAGAGTAAAAGAAAGATGAACAAAGAGAAAGAAAGAAAGAAAGAAAGAAAGAAAGAAAGAAAGAAAGAAAGAAAGAAAGATGCAAAGCTCATGAAAGAAAGATGAAAAGTGAAAGAAAGACAGACAATAAAAGAGAAAGAAAGAGATGCAAAGCTCATGAAAGAAAGAAAGCTCATGAAAGAAAGCTAGAAAGATGAACAAAGTGAAAGAAAGAAAGAAAGAAAGAAAGAAAGAAAGAAAGAAAGAAAGAAAGAAAGAAAGAAAGAAAGAAAGAAAGAAAGAAAGATGAAAAGTGAAAGAAAGACAGACAATAAAAGAGAAAGAGATGCAAAGCTCATGAAAGAAAGAAAGAAAGAAAGAAAGAAAGAAAGAAAGAAAGAAAGAAAGAGATACAGACAGCAAAAGAAAGAAAGTGTTAAAGAACGAGAAAGTGTGGCTGCACTTTTGCGTTAACTCTCGTTCTTTGGGTCCAGCAGTCTCTCTCAATTTCTCTGTCTTTACCTCTCAGAATCTCTCTCTCTCTCATTCTCTCTAGGTCTCTCTTTATTTTCCTTCCCCCATCGCTTTTTCATTCCGGCTATCTCTCTATCCTTGTCTTTCTATATCCCTCTATCTTTTTATTTTCTCTGTATCCCTATACTCCGTCTCTCTCTCTATATCGCTACTTGTTTTCCTCAGAGGGAAAGCCGAGACACCATAAACACACACACACACACACACCAGATCACCTCAGTGAGACCCACCTTTATTATTTATTGATTTATTTATTTATGCAATCTTTATCCCTGTGAGTCCCCAGTGAGCCAGTACAGTGCGTGTTCCCGGGACACGCTCCGGATCCACTGCAGCCCGACCCGGATAAAGCACACGGGGAAGATGAAAAGATCATTTTTAAAGAACTTCAGTTTGAAGTGTGAAACAAACTCTTATCATGAACCAATGTTGAATTTCCAACCGCCAACTGATGATGTCACAACAGCTGACCAATCAGAAGCTTTGCTTAAACGGTCAGGAGTGTAACAGTGCATTACTTCACTCTTCCTCCCTCTTTCCTTTTCTCACTGTTTCTTCCTCCATCCCTCTTTGTTTCTTTCTTCTGTTCTCTCTCTCTATCTATCATTCCTTATCATTTATCTATATTTCTCTCCTGTTATTTTCTGTAATCCTGCTCTCTCTCTCCACTGCCTCCACCATGAACATGAACATTTCTAATTTAGAGAAGCTCTTTTTCCTTTCATCCCACTGCAAGTGTAATATTTCCTTCAGGAAATGCACATCTCATTTATTCTACTACATTGTATTTCTGTTCCTTCGCTCTCTCTCTCTCTCTCACGTCTCCAGAGCTGCTGGTTCGATCCTCGGCTCCTCTTTCCTCTCGCCTAACAAGAACATGCCTGTAGGTGGATTAACAATTCTAAATTGCCCTAGGTGTGTGAGCGCGCGTGTGTGCGGAGTGTGCATATGCACACTTCCTTGTGATGGTCTGGCATTCTTACAGTAAATATTCCTAAAGCTGCTATTTGAAAAGAAACTTTGGCAGTCAGTTCACTTCTCCTAAACATCACTCTGTGGTGCTATATCTGTCTGTCTGTCTGTCTGTCTATCTGTCTCTCTCGCGCTCTCTCTCTTTTCTCTACGCTCTCTTGAGATCAGTCAGTCTTTCTCAGCTGATTTACTGCACTGGTTAATAAGAAAGCGAGCCTGGATCACTGTCTGCTGTACGAGAGAGGGAGAGAGAGAGAGAGTGTGTCAGTGGATAGTCTTCTCTGAGTGTGATCTCTCTCTAGAACTGCACGCTCACTGACGGATCACTCTGTGTGTGTGTGTGTGTGTGTGTAGGATCATGATGCTGTGTCGGACAAGCTGACACACTCTGAGTAATTTTAGCCATATCACACTGAGCTAATGGTATCTTCTTCTCTTTTCTCTTGTTCACCCCCCTGCTCGCTTACAACCTCCTTTTACCTCCTTTTCATTCTCATCTCTCTCACCATCGAGCTCTTTTATGTGACTTGTGAATTAAAATGGAATGAAAAATAAATTTTAAAAAAAGCCCTGAATATATCTTTTGGCTGACTTTTTTTTTTTTTTAATTATTTTCAACATTGAGAAACATTTGAATGGAAATACAGCTTATGATTCTTTCTTTCTTTCTTTCTTACCTTATACAGAGAGACATACAGAGTGAGTGAGAGAGACATACAGAGAGAGAGAGAGAGAGAGAGAGAGAGAGCGAGAGCAGGATTACAGAAAATAACAGGAGAGAAATATATAAAATGATAAGGAATGAGAGAGAGAGAGATACAGAGAAAGTGAGAGAGAGACATACAGGAAGAGTTTGAGAGAGAGAGATTTTGAGAGACAGAGAGAGATACAGAGACAAAGATTTTGAGACAAAAAGAAAGAGAGAGACAGACAGAGAGGGTGAGAGACATACAGAGGGTGAGAGAGAGAGACATACATACAGAGAGAGTGAGAAAGAGAGAGACAGACAGACATACAGAGAGACATACAGAAAGAGAGAGAAAGTGGGACAGACAGACAGACAGACAGGTTGTGTGACTTTTAATTCACCTATTACAGGCAGCAGAATCTCACACTGTTTTAAACCGACATCCAAATCAATTCAACAGAAAAGTCTTATAAACAGCACCCTAACAAGTGTGTGTGTGTGTGTGTGTGTGTGTGTGTGTGTGTAACCAAATGACAGTCTTCATGCTAAAGGCAGCTCTGCGATTAAAGGGTCACATTGTTATGGGAGAGTGAGATTTGTTTAACGTACAGCAGAACCAAGAACTCCCTTATCATCAGAGAGAGAGAGAGAGAGAGAGAGAGAGAGAGAGAGAAGGAACAGAAATACAACATTGTAGAATAAATGAGCTTGAAGTGCATTTCCTGAAGGAAATATTACACTTGCAGTGGGATGAAAGGAAAAAGGAAAGAGAGCTTCTCTAAATTAGAAATGTTAATGTTCATGGTGGGGGGGCAGGATTACAGAATATAAGAAACAGGTGAGAAAGATGGATAAAGGGATAAGAAAGGATAATGAAAGAAAGAGAGAGAAAAAGAAGGTAAAGGTGAGAAAGAGACAAGATGAAAGATGAGGGAAAGAAAAACAAATTAGAGAGAGAGATGGATGGATGGATGCTGGGATGTGGCGCACTCACACGTTCACTCAGGTTTGTTGAAGGTGTAGTGGCTGCTGCTTTATGTCCCAGGGCTCCCTCATGTCTGTGTTACCTTCTGGCTCTCCCTTTTAGTTACGCCATCATAGTTAGTCTTGCCGGAGTCCCTGCTTGCACTCAGTGCACAGTGGACACCGTTCCTAAGCATTAGGTGACAACAGGCATACCCAACAATCTGTGTTTTCTCTCTCTATTGAATTACACGTCAATCCTGAGATACCAGCGATACTGTCCTCTCCTACTCTCTGGACCTGGTTGATCCATCCTGCTGCCCTACTTCTAGCTGCAGTTCTCATCATGTCACTCCTGTGAGGATGGTCCCATATAAGGAAGCCATGGCCTAATGGTTAGAGAAGCAGCTTTGGGACCAAAAGGTTGCTGGTTTGATTCCCTGGACCAGCAGGAATAGCTGAAGTGCCCTTGAACAAGATGTCTAGCCCTCAGCTACTCTGGGTTTGTTGTACATCGCTCTGGATAAGAGCATCTGCTAAATGCTTGTAACGTAATATGGAAGATAGACTCAGAAGATGGCGCTTGACACTTACAGTTTTGCAACAAGGGTTTAGGACTATAATCACCATGATAACTTTCAGACTGCAGCTGTCATGAACAGTTTTACACTCAAGTCTCCATCAATATTGACAAACAGTTGATAACTTCAACAAAATAGACTTCCTGTGAAAACTATAATGAATTTCCTGGATACACGGTTGTACTTTGTGATGACTGTATATAGGACAGGCTTATAGAAGCGAGTTATTTATAATCACGCTATCTTATCACCCAGATGAGGATGGGCTCCCTTTTGAGTCTGGTTCCTCGTGTCGTCTGAGGGAGTTATTCTTTGCCACCGTTGCCGCAGGCTTGTTCATTAGGGATTAAATTAGTTCATATGTTTAAAGTCTTTATTTTTCTGTAAAGCTACTTTGCGACAAAGCGTGTTGTTAAAAGCGCAATACAAATAAACTGACTTGAGAAAGAAAGAAAGAAAGATGAACAAAGTGAAAGAAAGACAGACAGAATAAGAAAAAGAGTAAAAGAAAGTTGAACAAAGAGAAAGAAAGAAAGAAAGAAAGAAAGAAAGAAAGAAAGAAAGAAAGAAAGAAAGAAAGAAAGATGCAAAGCTCATGAAAGAAAGATGAAAAGTGAAAGACAGACAATAAAAGAGAAAGAAAGAGATGCAAAGCTCATGAAAGAAAGAAAGAAAGAAAGAAAGAAAGAAAGAAAGAAAGAAAGAAAGAAAGAGTGAAGTAATGCACTGTTACACTCCTGAACGTTTAAGCAAAGCTTCTGATTGGTCAGCTGCTGTGACATCATCAGTTGGCGTCTGGAAACTCAACATTCATTTGTTTCACGCTTTAAACTGAAATTCTTTAAAAATGATCTTTTCATCTTTACTGTGTGCTTTATCCTGGTTGGGTCTGCAGCAGATCCGGAGTCTGTCCCCAGGAACAGTGTTGTAGTCGAGTCACTAAACCTCGAGTCCGGGTCCAGTCTCAAGTCCCCAGTGTTCAAGTCCGAGTCATTAAAGAAAGTTTCGAGCCGAGTCCACTATTGATCCGAGTTGAGTCTGAGAACGAGACTCCAGCCGCACCATTTTACGGTAGCTATTGCTGCCTTTATGTGAAACCGTCTCTGCTACTGTGTTGGACTAACGTTACTGCTCAACTGCCCCATTTTAGCTAATAGGCTACAGATAAAAAGCTTGTTCATCGCTCAGCAAGCCCCGCCCATTATCAACAGGGCTAATAACATGAAAGAGGTTTAACACTAACTAGTTCATCGCTCAGCAAGCAAGCCCCGCCCACTATCAACAGAGCAATGTACATAGTGTGTCACTTTCTTCTCTGGGTGGAGTCTTACCAAACGACGATTGAAGTTCGAGGTCATCCCCTCGATAGTTCTTCTACATATGGAACACACAGCAGTGCATTTTTTCCCACTGCACGAGAAGTCTGTACAATAGATAGTTTTCACATGACGTCACAGAGTCGGGGATTCCCTGGTGGCGGCCATCTTGGAGGGCAAGCTTACCGTACGGGTCACTGAGCACACATTGTAGCGCGCGAGTTACATTCATTTATATATTATTTACATTTATAGTTACATTACTACTATTTAAAGCTAGCAATGGTGCACACATGTTGTATTCACGGCTGTCTTAATAGGTCAGATGATGATGTCAAGCGGCGCTTTTATGGAATTCCCACTGTACGGGAGCACGAACGCGAGCAAACAAACTCAGCATACAAAGGAGAAATCTATGGCTTGCGAGAATCAACCGCAAGAATTATCAGCCTTCCAAACACAGCAAAGTCTGCTCCGATCATTTTATAAGTGGTAAGTTGTTTAAATAAACAATCAATTGTGTTTAAGTTTGTTTTTGGAAACCAAAACATGTGAACAATCTCTGGAGAATGCCTAACTGGAACCGCTGAGTGTACGTTTACATTGTAATGTACACTTAATATCGCTCGTTTGTCACGTTTCTATTTGAAACTTGTCACGTCACTCACGCAAGGGTCATTTTTGAAAAACATTTTAGGTCTATTCTGTATGATTTAATTTGTGTTTGGGATGCAAACAGCGCGCCTTTTGGCGGATGCCGCCTGAATCGCGCAGATCTGGGTTTTTTTTTTTTAGGGGGGGCGTTGGAGTGTCTGATTATAATTTCAAAGTAAATTCTGTATTAAAATTACTAAAGAAGCAAATCCATTACAGTCCATGAAACAGGAAGTATAAGGATGAGAAAAAAACAGTTTAAATCGGGAAGCTGCGCACATTTGCGCAGCCCGAGCGATGTGCAGGACTGCGCAAATGTGCGCAGCTTCCCAATTTAAACTGTTTTTTTCTCATCCTTATACTTCCTGTTTCATGGACTGTAATGGATTTGCTTATTTAGTAATTTTAATACAGAATTTACTTTGAAATTATAATCAGACACTCCAATGCCCCCCCTAAAAAAAAAAAATCGAATCTGCGCGATTCAGGCGGCATCCGCCAAAAGGCGTGCTGTGAATATATAAAGTTGTATATATCAGACAGCCTTTAAAGTTTGATGAAGTCAGTTTCAGGCTTTGGAGCAGGCTTTGGCAGTTTCAGGCTTTGGCAGTTTCAGGCTTTGGCAGTTTCAGGCTTTGGCAGCCCTGCATAGTCACTTGAAAATGCATCTTTGTCCACTTCGTAGGGGTCAATTCCCCAAATCAAGGCCAGTTTGGCTGCATACTGTTGTCGTGAGATGTCGTCTAATGTATCTATATACTTCTGTTTGCTTGATTTTCCCGACATTGATCTTTATTTTAGAAAACTGACTATACAACTTCATAAATTCGTCTGAGATAACATAGCCGGTAGTGGTGATGGTCCGTTTTGTTTGGCCTCCAAGATGGCAGCTGGGGGCGTTCCCCGGAATGCCGTGACGTCAGTGAAAACTATCTATAAGCAAAGCGGACAATCCTAGGGGCGTCTCTCCAGGCATTTTAGCGCCATTAACGTTTTAGCTTGTTCCTGAACATGACGTATGAACAGGCGAATGTGCATTCTCTTGAACAAAATTAGTATAAAAATTAACGTAAATATAAATATCTTATGCCAAATTATTCTGGCATGTTACAAAAAAAAAAACAAAGAAAAAATCCGAGTCCTCGTCTCCAATTCACGAGTCCGAATGCAGGTCATGCACGAGTCCGAGTCAAGTCTTGAGTCCTTAAAATTAGGGCACGAGTCGGACTCGAGTCCAAGTCCTGGGCTCCAGTACTACAAGCCTGCCCAGGAATACCGGCAGTGAGGTGGGAATACACTGCAAAAAACTGAAAACCGAATTTAAGGAGAAAATTACTTAATACGAGTGAAATTATCTTGCTGCATGGACAGATATTTTTACTTGATAAGACATCTTAGAATAAGTTGGTTGCAATCTAGAACTAGGTTTAATAATCTCAGAATTGGTGTCTTGTATTCTTCTAATAGGAAATGCTAGATTGATTCAACTATTTTCAAGATATTTTCACTTGCTAAGATATTTTTTTTGCAGTGTACACACTGCACTGTCTTCCTGGGGACTAAAAGGTATAAAAGATTGTCAATAATAATAACAATAATAATAAAGATGATTATCGCTGAGGTGACGCAGTGAGTAGCGTACTGTGTGTGTGTGTGTTGTCTCGGCTTCCCCTCTGAGGTGTTCTCAGGACCGGTTCCAGATCCATGACGGATAAATGACAAGATGAAGTCTGAAAACGCTCTGCAAAAGACAATTTAGAAGAAAAAGCACTAAAAGCAGCAGTAGTGCGAGGAACAGCTCATCTTGTGGAGACTGTAACAGGAGAGAATGTTCAAATCTCCAACATCTCTACATAGCCTGGAGCTGCTATTTCCCTTTGGAACTCAAGCTGCCCAATCCCTCCCACCCACCCCCAGGCGCGCGCGCACACACACACACACACACACACACACACACACACACACACACACACACACACACACACTCTCTCTCTGACAAAAGGCCCAAGTTTAGGAGCCTTTTGCTGAGTTTCTCCTCCCATCTGGGCTAAATTTAGCCTAATTGTTCTCTCATATCGGGCTCATAATAGCAGAGCCGTGTGCCCACTTCGGCAAGTCGCTAAATCGAGTTAGCTCACTTAATGAGTGGAGAAAAACGCAGCGTGTGCCTGCAGTATGGCCGTAATCAGCCCGCTCGCGGCAAAGACAGAGATGCAATCCTCCACCGTATACCATGAGTGAAGTGGCTTTAAAAAAAAACTGCCTAATCCTGACAAGCTCGTTCCTTATGGAGAGCTTACTGTCAAATTCAAACACTCAAACGGAAAGAAAGGGAGACATAACGATAACAGAGAAAGCTAAAGGATACAGATAGAATGACAGAAAGACTACAGTAAGAGAGAGAGAGAGAGGATGAGAGATCTATGACAGCGAGAGAGACAGATTTGAGAACAGAAAAGAGAGTGAGGGAGAGATAAAGAGATAAAAAGGCAGAGAAAGGGGAAAGAATCCAGGCGTTGCTCAAGATAGAGATTAAGAAAGAGCAACAGAGAGTGTGAAAGAGTGAGAGAGAAACAGGGAGAAAGGGAATACTTATCAGGAGAGACAGACCGAGAGGCATAGAAAGACTTGAGGATTTAGAGCTTCCTTCACACTGTAGTGGAGCAAAGCGTTTTTCATGCCTCGTCCCTTTTCTATTCTCCCGAGACAGGTGAAAATCCTGTGCAGGGGATTGTGGGAGCGAGAGCGTACCAAACAGCCATTCAGAGCGGAAAAATTGCCGGGAATTTCGACTTTATGCAAACGAGCAGTCAGTATCGCTCTGGATCAGCCAATCAGATTGGCAAAGGAAGGATCAAGTCATGTGCCACGCCCACACCATCAAATCAGCATACATGACAGTGTAGTGACACGCCCTTTAAAAAGCTCGAGTGCTGGTGAAGAAAGAGAGACAGATAGACAGGGAAAGACAGATAGAAGTAGAAAAGAATGTGTAAAAGTGGACAGAGGTGTAAACAGAACAGAGAGGGATAAGGAAAGAAAATCTGAAGAGAGAGGGTGATAGAAAGAACGAGACAGGGATGGAGAAGAGGAGACTGATCCAGAAAGATAAAAGAGGGATAGAGGGATTGAAAAATAGAGAGAGAGAGAGAAAGGGAAAAGACGATAAAGGGATAGAGAATCAAGATTGAAAAAGAAAGAGAAGCAGATAGAGGGATGATGAAATACTAGCCTGGGCCCGCCCATCCTAAGCGTGACGCAACACGAGGGCCTGTTGCGAGCTTAGTCTGGCCAGGCAAGCTATCTACAGCTCTTCCAAGCTCCCGAAAAATCGGGAAACAATCAATTTTGAGCATCTCCAACGGCCCTGGGTAGAGGCGTGTTCAAGGCACTGACGTAGTAGAACTGCGACCGGAAGCCATAGATTGTTTACAGAATCTATGCCGGAAGCGCTTCATTCACGCTTCCGCATCTATTACGCATAGATGCTGTATTGAAAGCATTCAACGGGAAGTTCTCATTGAAAACGGAGCAAAGAGCAGCCCTGGAGGTATTTATTGAAAGGAAGGACGTTTTCGCCTTGCTCCCGACCGGCTTCGGTAAGAGTTTAATCTACCGGTTAGCCCCGTCGCGTACGTCAGAGGAAAGAGTGATGTGATTGGTTTAAGCTTCGTCACAGCCTTTTCTGGCTTCGACCAGTAGCAAACTGAGGCATTTCAGGGAGGCGGGTCAACCACGGGCTCTGGGAAACGGTTGGGCTTAATATCTTGGCCAGACCAATAGCTCGGAGAGCTTTGAAGTCGCGTTAGCCAGGCTAATGAAATACAGAGGCAGGCAGACAGATGAAGAAAGACAGAAAGAGATAGAAAAAGAAACTGGTAATGGTATAAAGAGGGAGACAGAGACTGGTGGAGGATTAAAGGTGCCGTTCCACCAAAAACGTTTAATACTGGCTCTTTTTGAAATACCATAGTTCACTCCGAGTTGCATATGCATGCTGCATGTGAAAATGTAATTCTCCTCCCATTCCCTGTATTAGCTTGTGAGGGACCAAGTGGCCACCTCCCTCGCAGGATGCCGATACGGTTGGAAGTCAGGGGTACAAGGAGTAAAACAAGTTGTCCAAAGTCGCAAAAATAGATTTCAAAAATAGGTGTTTTTTTTTTTTTTTTATAAATGCACTTTCCACCAGCAAACCAAAATGTCCAAAAATAATAAAGCTCGGGAAGTATTTAAAATAACAATACAAAAATACTAAACACAAAATCAAAATACTAGACTTCAAAATCACTTAGCGACAAGCCTACACAGCTCTCTCCGGTAAACAGCTCCTCCCTACATACCCCCAACTGCAAAATGAGCGGAGTTTAAATACACCCGTCCATTCCCTCAAAATTGGACCAATCATTGAGTAATAGGATGATTGGCCCATACCACTCTAACTGACAGGTAAATACACTCAGGCCCTGTCCACACGGCAACGGATTCAGGTGAACCTGATAAAATTGTTTATCGTTTCGGCCTGGCGTCCACACGGCACCGGCGTTTTGGGTGCCCCAAAACAAAATCTTTTGAGAACGGGTTCCAGAGTGAAAAAATCTGGCAACGGCGCCGTTGCGAAGTCGTCTGGATGAGTAGAACGGATTTGTTTACGATGATGTCACAACCACATGACTGTCAGTGCTTTACGCCGGGTAGAAGTGTAACGAACTCGATGCGAGTCGTCAACAAATCCTATAACTTGGTTCATGAAACGCGCTTACAAAATATTTTCACTGCGAATATTTATTGTGTAATGGTGCAAAGTGTGAGAGAGAGAGAGAGAGAGAGAGAGAATAGCCCTTAGGGCAGAGTCTTTAGTCCAAACACTGCGGAAGCAGTACGAAACCGCGCACCACCCGTGCACTTTCCAAAAACAAAAACAATCCCGCCAGCAAACATAGGGAAAAAAAAGGAGCGATCTCACCTCTTCAGATGTTGGTTTAAGTCCGACAATACATTCCTTTAAAAGGGCGTAGAAGAACAAAGTAATCCATCAACGTGTAGCATTCAATTTATTCCGGACCATTAAAGAATTCTGGAGGATATCAGAATGTTGGCGTACCGGCTTCCATCTACCCCCATTCATTACTCTTTCCGCGTCTTTCGTTTTACGCTACTGATTAATAATCAAAACTTTATGTGGCTAATGCTACAGAAGAAGGGGTTTATGCGCATGCGTCTACTTCTTCTATTGTTCTGGTGTCTCCGATGGGACCGTCTTACAGCGCACGTAGTGGTGTGGCATGTGTATTGCATCGTTTTCGGCAAGCGTTGCGTTGCCATATGTACCTGAAATTTTACTGATCCGTTGCCCATGTGGACGCGATATTTTAAAAAAAAAAATCTCGTTGCCGTTGTCGTGTGGATGTAGCCTCAGTTAAACAAAATCTAACACATACAAAACAATACCATATAACCCAAACATAAACCACACACATTATAAACACTATTTACAAACGTGATACATATTTTGACACACTAGAAAAGACTACAAACACAACCTGCACTTTCACACCCCCTTCACAAACATTTCGCCCCCTTACCCAAAGTCACGATGATTGGAGAAATACTACCAATGCGGCGCATGCTTCCGTTTGGCAGTACAGCCATGGTGACAGAGCATGGAGGAAACATGAGGCGAGTATGGCGTTTGTGCACATGAATGAACCGGAGATTTAGACGGCTATATGGGTGTAAAGTGTCGCATGAGAGTGGGTACCTCACCCTAATGCCGGAGATGTTAAACTAAATGCTTGGCACGGAGATATCTGTGTTATGGCTGGTTTGTTTATTAGCGCGACAAGCGCTAATTGTTTTTAATGACGGGGGTAACACAACATGATGAACAATGAGTTTGGGAACACATACCTGAGGCCTGTAGGTCAACTGGAGACAACTTTCATGCTGCAAATAGTGTAGGCAAACTTTAAAGGCTGTATGTGGGTAGCATGTGTGTAGTGTGCGTATGTATGCATGCGTGCAGGCGCTCAATGTCTCTCGTAGCCCCTCCTTGTCTCGCGGTGCTACCGTAATACACACAGTTAATCAAAGAAGTCCACAAATGTCCATAATTCATATATGAACACCATAAAATCTATAAAACACTACACTCGTGAGAAGGGCAGAGCTACCTTCGCACATAGCTTATGAAAGAAAATAGTCGGAAAAACGAGCGAATCTAAAAAAGCCCTACAAACTTGCGTCACTTTGAAGATTAGTATTCATGGCCTCGCCCACCTTGGGTTGCGACCGCCCCCGGGAAGAAAGTTCGGATTTCAGCGCGAGGAGAGATAGCAGAGCCCATTTCGTCAGTAGCTAATGAAGAGGACCTAACAGCAAGTTGAAAACATGTCTGAACAAGTTCGTGCCTGTTATTTGTGGCAGTAACAGATCAATGTTGCATGTTTGGGGAGGCTGGGACCTCCCCTGCGCGAGTTACGAGCGTTCAAATTCGGGCTGGAGCCGCCGACAGAAATGAAACCTAAGCGGAGCACCGCAACTCGCCTCGGGGCGAATTACGTCCCGAGGCGCGGGGCTAGCCCGCCCTGGCAGTGCTGGTTCGTTGGGGAGAGGGCAGAGGTCTCTGGCTGCCAAGTTTGGGGAGGCTGGGACCTCCCCTGCCCGAGTTACGAGCGTCCAAAGCAGCGCTCGAAACTAACGGTGTCCCGATGTCCCGGGGACCATAAAAAATGTCATCGGGACACAAAATTATCATATCTGGGACAATCCCGGGACAATGGAAAAAAATAGATCTAGAAAAAAAGTTCTACATTAATATTATTTACAAAGCCGTAACACATACGTAGACATTCACCTAATTTGTCAATTTTAATTTTAAAACGTTAACAGCGAAAAATACATAGTAGCTACACTTTCGATGCACCTGCATCAGTAGGCTACAGAGCAGCGCATTCTGTTCTAGAATCTTCGGCCGGAGTCCGCATTATATGGACTTGGAATGGAATTGCTACCGCACACGCTGCGCCGACTCTTGCCAGAACAAAAACGCTTAGGTGGTTGAAGCGGACCGACTGCGGGGAAGAAACTGAAAGCCCAGACATAACGTCTCCGGGACCTTCAGGATCCAAAGTGTCATCGCCTGGTCTGCAGGCAACGCTAGCAACTGAATGAACTGAATGAACACTGTTAGACACGTTATAAAATACAACAGGAATGATGTGGATGATATTGACGGAAGATATCGTTCAACAGAATAAGTGAGTTTTCTTGGTGTCTTTCTAGTTCAGAAAGTTTAGTCAGTCAGCAGCACAACTAGGCTCGGACCTGCCACTATGCTGATGTTGCTAACATTTGCACCCGGCAGCGAAAGTTCATAAAAATGGATAACGGAAAGTTCATAAAAATGGATAACGGTAATGGTGAAAATTATAAGTCGGTCTTATAAGTGCCAACAGACGGGGGCGTCGTGGCTCGGGTGGTTGGGGCGCCATGCCATGAATGCGGGCGACCCGGGTTCGGTTCCGGCCCGAGGTCATTTCCCGATCCCTTCCCGTCTCTCTCTCCCGCTCGTTTCCTGTCTCTGCACTGTCCTATCCAATGGAGGTGCAAAGGGCCCAAAAAAATATCTTAAAAAAAAAAAATAAAATAAGTGCCAACAGATATTCAAGGTATAAGTAGATGAAATGAACATAAAAGGGGTCTTATTTTCAACTAAAGTGTACTGCAGATGTAGGGAGTTGAAACATTTTCTGAATGAGCTAGTTGGCCCCTTTAAATAAACGGGTATCTATTCATACAGTGAGATCGCCAAAGTTTAATAAACTGAAAATGCAATAACTAATTTTGAAGTAGATGATGTATAGGACATGTGTCGCTTGTGTCTTGTGACTTATTGTAAAAATGATATAAAGGGTTCAAAATCGCATAGTTACAAATATAATAGTAACTTCATATGATGGGCAGCACGGTGGTGTAGTGGTTAGTGCTGTCGCCTCACAGCAAGAAGGTCCTGGGTTCGAGCCCCGGGGCCGGCGAGGGCCTTTCTGTGTGGAGTTTGCATGTTCTCCCCGTGTCCGCGTGGGTTTCCTCCGGGTGCTCCGGTTTCCCCCACAGTCCAAAGACATGCAGGTTAGGTTAACTGATGACTCTAAATTGAGCGTAGGTGTGAATGTGAGTGTGAATGGTTGTCTGTGTCTATGTGTCAGCCCTGTGATGACCTGGCGACTTGTCCAGGGTGTACCCCGCCTTTCGCCCGTGGTCAGCTGGGATGGGCTCCAGCTTGCCTGCGACCCTGTAGGGCAGGATAAAGCGGCTAGAGATAATGAGATGAGACTTCATATGATAATATTAACCACTGGTTATTTCAGAGAGGAAAAAAATGGGGACACTATTGCTTCCATTCGGGACAATACAACACAGAATTCGGGACCACTGGGGAACACAAAGAAAAAAAGTTAATTTCGAGCCCTGGTCCAAAGTCAGGCTGGAGCCGCTGACAGAAACGAAACCTAAGCGGAGCAACGTTGCAAGATAGAAGAGGTGAAGAAGAAATGGTTGGAATTTATCTTTGGAACACCACCAGCGAAGTATAATGCAGCGTTCGTACTGTGTTCTGATCATTTCAACCACAGTGACTTTTCAAACTTCGGTGCCTTCAGTAGTGGTTTTGCTTCGAGGTTGTTTTTAATACTTGGAACTGTCGACCACCAGCTCACAAGCTGTAAGTAAAACATGAACTTTTTGTTTGAAGGTTTTTGTTACAAAATAGCATGTTCATATTCTCCATGTTAGCATGCATGACATGGTCACAAGCTAGGCAGGGATGAGAGTTTTCCGCTTTTCGGCAGATTTCCGCTTTTTCTGAGTAAAAAAACGACCTTTTTATATTATGCCGAATCCGTTGAGAATTTTTTTAAATTAATTTCAGGGGGTTGGGGTATGTTCCTTCATGCTGTTCAAACTTTATTAACTCCAACGATGTTTACACATTATTTGTAAGTCGCCATCTTTAGTCTTGTTTAAATCTCGTTGAATGTGACGTAAAATTCGTGTTATCTACATTGTTATTGGTCAAAACATCGATGTCGAGACCATAATAGCCAATCAAAACAGTTTTTACAAAG
Source organism: Neoarius graeffei (assembly GCF_027579695.1). Taxonomy (NCBI): domain Eukaryota; kingdom Metazoa; phylum Chordata; class Actinopteri; order Siluriformes; family Ariidae; genus Neoarius; species Neoarius graeffei. The sequence goes on from NC_083578.1 coordinate 83,969,223, forward strand.
ACACCCACATCCGCTTGTTCTGACCCACTGGAGGTAGCGTCACAGTGCTGTTAGCCAATCAGAGGTAACACGTTTACTGATTGCTGTTAGCCAATCAGAGGTAACACGGTTACATGTCATGAATATTAATGAGTAAGAGCTGAAATCCTGTCGTTCTCCTGCCACCCGCTCCTCCACCAAACTAGAACAGCCTGAAACAGGAGAACCACAGCATTTTTTTCACCAAAACCGGCTCACAGGGCATTCATTCATACTAGAGACCACCGCACAATTAATGAAAAAACGATGCAATGAGACCTTTAAAGAAGATGGAGTGACAGAGGCAGAGAAAGAAAAGTTAAAAAAAAAAAGCACAGGAGAAGCAGGAGAGCATGAAGGAGTTGATCGAGAGAGGAGCCAGATAGAGGGAAGAAGAGACCAAAGAAAGTGAGAGAAAATGAGAGAGTGAGAGAAATACATGGGTTTATTAAGGAATACAGATAGATTCTCTGGCATTTCATCTTTCATTCCCTCTCTCCATCTCTCTCTCTCTCTTTTTCTTTCTGTCTCTATTTTTCCATCTGTCTGTCTGTCTTACTCACTCTTTGTCTCTATCTGTTTATCTCTCTCTCTCTGCCCCTCTTGTTGTCTGTCTGTCTGTCTGTCTATCTCTTATTCTGTCTCCTGTTTCTCTCTGTCTTTATCAGTCTGTCTCTATTTCTCCATCTGTCTGTCTCTCTCTGTCTGTCTTGCTTGCTCTTTCTGTCTCTCTGTCTCTCACTCTGTTTCTCCCTGTCTTTATCAGTCTGTCTGTCTCTCTGTCAGAAGGTGAATGCTGCCACCGGGGGTCAAGAGAAATAGAAAGAGAGAGTGAAAGATAGAGAACAATACAGAGAGAGAGAGAGAGAAATATACAGGTTTATTAAGGAATACAGATAGATTCTCTGGCATTTCATCCTTCATTCCCCCTCTCTCTGTCTTTTTCTCTTTCTGTCTGTCTCTCTGTTTTTTTCTGTCTGTCTGTCTTGTCTCTCTCTCTGTTTCCCTCTCTGTCTGTCTTGCTCACTCTTTGTCTCTATCTGTTTATCTCCCTCTCTGCTTCTCTTGTTGTCTCTCTCTCTCTCTCTTATTCTATCTCCCTCTCTGTCTTTATTAGTCTGTCTCTCTCAGTCTGTGAACACTGCCACCAGGGGTCAAGAGAAAGAGAAATAGAGAGAGACAGACAGACAGAAAGAGAGAGAGAGAGAGAGAGAGAGAGAGAGAGAGAGAGAGAAATGCAGGGATTTATAAAGAAATAAAGGCGAGGTTAAACACACGTTTCACATCTTAAATGCTCTGGAGTTGATTTGTGCCTAAATCCTTCGGCTCAGCTCTATCTCTCACTCACAGACGGTGGAGGGATTTGAGCGATGGTTACCGCCACCGAGGTCATGACCAGCTAGGTGGGAAAACAAGGGCCCTTGTTTGGAGTGCGCACTACAGCTCATACGGACAGTGTCCCACTCAGACAAAGAGGCACAATGAGTTTGTGCAGATGAGCAAGCGAGCTGAAGCCTGTGCGGTGAACAAGCTATTGTTTAGGAAGGCAGAATCACCCTGAATGTAAAAGTCCCCTGGGGAAGGCATGATGGGGGAAAAAAAAAGGCATGATGGGAAAAATCAGCACTTGTGTGCATTTCAGAACATTGAGGAAAAAAGCTGCTTTTTATCCAGGGTGCAATTTGACAAGTGAAAGGGAGGAAAGAGCAGCAGCTCGCATGATCAAGGGCACTTCATAACACACACACACACACACACACACCCTGCCAAGGCTTGTCAGGATCCACGTCTGAGCCGGGAGGTTCCTAATCTGTGTGTGCTTCGTGTGGAGGGGGAAGCCACGCACAATCTCCAGGAACGCGTCATGAGGGGCTAAAGCAGGGGTGGGCAATTATTTTTTCCATGGGGCCACATGAGAAACAGAAAATTTTGTAGAGGGCCGGACCAAAAGGCTGAACTAAATTCTGCGTAATATTAATTGCATTTCTTTATATAAAGCAGTAAATAACATTGTTTTTACAAGCTGCTAAGACTGGTAAGAGTATGGAAAAAACGAGGTTGCCTTATAAAAAATGTCATTTATTCAATCAAATTTCCCAAAACAATGGTTAACAAAATGTGAACGTTTGTACCATTTTTTTTCAGTCACATTCACCCCAAAACACAATAAAGACATCACAATATTGTCTTTCTACTCCAAATATCAAGCAAGATACATCAGATTATAATAATGATGCCGTGTCGATTCGGTGCAGGTATCAGATCTACAGTTCGGCTCGGGCTCCGGCGCCTGCTGGTGACGTCACACTATGTGATTGGCTGGACCGTTTGAAGGATGACGTACAAGTTTGTGGTTGGTCTGGACAAATTACGGAAGTAGTTATCGCGGGATTAGGTTTCGTGGGATTTCATGTCATGTTCATGTCGTGCGCATTGCGTTTTTGTTGAACACAACTTCAAAATAAAAGCAATGCACATTCAGTCCATGCATGAGGTCAAATTAGAAAATACGTTTATTTTGTAATTTCTAATTAACCTTACGCGGGCCGGTCAGAATGAACCAAAGGGCCGGATGCGGCCCGCGGGCCGGAAAATGCCCAGGTCTGGGCTATAGGGTCTTTCTTACCCTCACACACACACACACACACACACACACACACACACACACACACACACACACACACACACACACATTTCCTCCCCCAAAACCAGCATCAGCCTCAGTGATCACACAAGGCTTTGATCATCATGAATACACACCTTGTTTGATCTACAGCAATGACAGCAAACTAACCATTCTAGCGTATTAACATCTCTGACACACATCATTTTAAACCTAACCTATATTAAATATTACACTTAACAAATGCCGAAGAAACATCTAAAATAGCGGTCTCTACAATTACTCCTTTATAAAGAATGGAAGGATGTACCCCTTAGGGATCGACCGATATGTTTTTTTCAGGGCCGATACCGATTATTATGGAATTGGGATGCCGATAACCGATATGTGCAACCGATAAATGTAAACATTATAATTCACATGAAATTAAACATAGCACACACTGACACAGACCTTCATATCCATGAAATGTATGTTTAATTGTAAAATTGAACATGAAATTTTGTGCAGGGAGATGCCAGCAGCATTTGTACAATAAAGTCAAACATTAGTTAGAATAAAATGAGAAATAAAATAATAATAAAATAAATATTCACCAATAAAAAAATAAATCACTCCCTACTATATTACAGCTCACCATTTTCAGTGGAAAATAAATGAAAATACACTCTGGATTGTTTTACGCTAAGAACCAAGTAAGACTTACCAACTTCAAGTAGTTTTTAAATAACAAATCAAGTGTAGGGAGCTGCCTGCAGCATTTTTTAAAAAGTAAAATCAAACATAAAGTAGGCTATCACTTCCTATTATGTAACAACTTAACAAGTAACCATCTACATTCTAATGCTTTTAATCTCATCTCATCTCATTATCTCTAGCCGCTTTATCCTTCTACAGGGTCGCAGGCAAGCTGGAGCCTATCCCAGCTGACTATGGGCGAAAGGCGGGGTACACCCTGGACAAGTCGCCAGGTCATCACAGGGCTAACACATAGACACAGACAACCATTCACACTCACATTCACACCTACGGTCAATTTAGAGTCACCCGTTAACCTAACCTGCATGTCTTTGGACTGTGGGGGAAACCGGAGCACCCGGAGGAAACCCACGCGGACACGGGGAGAACATGCAAACTCCACACAGAAAGGCCCTCGCCGGCCCCGGGGCTCGAACCCAGGACCTTCTTGCTGTGAGGCGACAGCGCTAACCACTACACCACCGTGCCGCCCCTAATGCTTTTAATGCCCAAGCCTAATATTCCCAATTTAGGAGGATTATATTGTAGTGAAGGAAGCATTACATGTGGTTTCAGCGAGACTAGTTGGTTGTAGGCTAATTCAAGTGCTTCCTTCCGTAAGCCAAGTTTGCCTGGCTACACAGATGCAAATGGACAATTTTAACGAGTAGTAGATGAAGAGTATAAACATATAATGATGTTGTGCTTTTGCAACTTGTGTGTTTGTGACTTATTGCGGCAAAAGCAGCGTGTCCTTACCTTGAAGTGGGATCTGCTTCTGCCCGAGTGCCCGTACGGCCGCCTTGAAACAGTTCACAGCGTTTAGCTACGCGTGTTGATTGGCTGTATCCCTTGTGCCACTTCTGCCCGAGTGCCCGTACGGCCACCTTGAAACAGTTCACAGCGTTTAGCTACGCGTGTTGATTGGCTGTATCCCTTGTGCCGCTTCTGCCCGAGTGCCCATACGGCTCCCTTGAAACAGTTCACAGTGTTTAGCTACGCGTGTTGATTGGCTGTATCCCTTGTGCCGCTTCTGCCCGAGTGCCCGTACGGCCGCCTTGAAACAGTTCACAGCGTTTAGCTACACGTGTCGATTGGCTATATCTCTTGTGCCAAACAAATCAGATGTTGTGGTGGGCGGGACCGTGTTCTTGAACTCAGAGAGGCGAGTGCAGGAAAGGACGTGTAGTGACAGTCGCGTTAGAAACGAAATGGCTGCAAAAAGGCATGTTATCGGCATATCGGTGGAAATTATGGCCGATATCGATAACCCTAAAAATGCAGAATATCGGCCCGATATATCGGCCAGGCCGATTATCGGTCGACCCCTAGAACCCCTACCTCGGATCAAATCACACCCCAGATCCTTTAAGACTACAAATTGCCCCTTGCCTACATCATTTAATCACTAACCTACTGCAGGATTTCCTCAATGGCTTCCATATTGTCCAACAGTATGGCTGCACCCATGAAAGTTAGCTTTGTTGTTGATGCTAACTGCAATAATAACAGTATGATTTTTAGCTGTAAAGAAGCTTTTCATTTAAATTGTATCAGCATATCTGAGGTAAATGTTGATCTTCTCAATACTTTGGGCTTGTTTCCTCTGTTCCTATGCCTTTACATTACCCACATAAAACAATGTTAGTTTTAGGGATTGGCTAGCTATTCGCTTGACTAGCAACACTGTTCTCCTGACCTGAACCACTTTGTGTTTACTTTTCCAGGTTAAAACTAGACTTTCATACACACATTCTGGGAAATCATTAATTAGCAGACAATTCCATCAAAATATAACCTACCACGACAATCTCAGTTTCTTTTAATTTGCTAACTTGGTTAAGCTAGTTAGCTAGCATACAAGACATGTTCTGTTCTCAAGCATTTTTTCCAGCCAGGAATCACTTTAACTGTGAATAAAATCCCAAGGACGCCTCAGGATAGATTTATAAAGATCATAAAGAACATAATCGAGTTATTCAGATGTGAGAGTAATTATTTAAATGTGTACAATAATATAGTTACTACTGTACGTATTGGAAGCCCTGTGATGACCTGGCGACTTGTCCAGGGTGTACCCCGTCTCTCCCCTATAGTCAGCTGGGATAGGCTCCAGCTTGTCTGCGACCCTGTAGGACAGGATAAGCAGCTACAGATAATGGGTAGATGGATGGATGGATACACGTATTGGAGCCATAAAGCTTTTAATTCCTGAAGATTCTTCTCACAGAATACATTTTTATTCATGTCTTCAGATTGATGTTGATATTATTAATAGGTTACTTTTCTTTGAGTTATTGAGGTTTGAAGCGAAGCATTTTAAATCAAATGACCAGCCAAATAAGGTTCTTCTTCTTCTGGCTGTTCCCGTTAGGGGTCACCACAGCAAACAATGTCCCTCCATCTCCTCCTGTCTGCCATATTTTTTTCTGTCACACCAACCATCTTCATGTCCTCCTCCACCACATCCATGAATATTATCTTTGCGCTTCCTCTTTTCCTTCTACCTGGCAACTCCATCTCCAGTGTTCTTTTCCCAGTACACCCTGGATCTCTCCTCTGTACGTGTCCACACCATGTCAATCTCACCTCTCTTACTTTGTCCCCAAGTAGGGCTGTGCGATATGGGAAAAAATGAATATCCCGATACATTTTCTCCATTTCACGATATACAATATATATCTCGATATATTTAAATCTCCTCTAAAGGACCCCATGAAATCTAACTTTTACTCTTTACTGTTTTCACTACAATCCCTGCAGATTAAATAACATTCTTGGTTAACTTTACAGGTGGTTTTCAACAACACATTTTAAATTTTCATGTTAGTGATTAATCACAACTGAATTGAAATAAGACCATTTTTATTCAACAAAGATGTGGCACAAACTGCAAAAACAATCTTGAAAATTGCAACAAAGGGGCAACACAATACAGAGCTGCTCAGAGCTCAAACCAATAAAGTGCAAGCTCAACACTGAGAAAGACATTTAGCCTAAATAAGAAAAGTGCTCATTCATTAAATTATTTTAAAAAATAGATCTCCAAGCTATTAACCTGACTACTGAGAACCACTGGAACATTCACAATAGAGAGAGAGATTGAGGGAGAGAAGAGAGAGATCTGCAAAACATCATTTTTCTCTTTGCACACTTTTGAACTGAATGCTTTCTGGCTCTGCCTCTCAGATGTGTATAATTCCGGTATTGCCTTCTCTGTAAAATGTCTGCGACCAGGCAACTCATGTTTGGGATCGAGTGTGTTTAGTAATTTTTGGAAGCCTGGTTTTTCCACTATACTAATCGGGATCATGTCTTCGGCAATGACGTTAGTGATTGCATCCGTTATAGCTCTCCATCTCTGACTCGTTTTCTCATATGGGGGGGCTTTGGAGAACGAGGCCGCTATGGTCATTTGTTTAGCTTGTGGGGGGGTTTAGCTCGTGGGCAAGTAGTTCGGAGTTTAAGAGACTCTTCATGCTGTACCGGGTGAGTTTTCAGGTGATGGAACATATTTGTAGTGCTGCTGCCTTTCGTGATGACAGGTTTTTTTTGCACACTTTACAAACTGGCATTTGCTGTTCCACGTCCTCCTCGCAATATCCAAAAAATGTCAGATGACTGACCCCTTACTAGTTCTTTTAGGAACCAATTAGTCCGCTTCCATTTTTAATTTGTCGCTGAAATTGACAGAGCTTGCACAGTAGCCTATGCAACACCAGCGATTGCACGAACTGAGTCAGCGCTGTAAGCCGGAACCAGGAAATCTTCATACTGCTGACGTTTTCCAGCCCAAAATATGTTCAAAACCCGCCAAAATGCACTTAAAACTGCCCAATCTGGCAACACAACCTAAACTAGAAAATCTTCCCGGAAGTTCCTTTCAGCACCGAGATGTTGCCCGGGATTGGTTGGCGAGTGCGTGACGTTATTGTTTTCTTTACCCTTAGGCAGCCTCTCACGTTACTGCCTGAGGGACAGGGAGAAAACCACCGGAAAAGGTTTTAAACAAACGCAAGTCGGAAGATGACCATAAAATACTCGATAGTTACGATATAATAATTTTATGTATCGCACACAGAATTTTCGGCGATATATCGAGTATATTCGATATATCGCACAGCCCTATCCCCAAGCCATCCTACATGTGCTGTCCCTCTCATATATCTACTCATTTCTAATCTTGTCCAACTTTGTCACTCCTAATGAGAATCTCAACATCATCTCTGCTCCCTCCAGTTCAGCGTCCTGTCTTTTTGTCAGTGCCACTGTCCCAAATAGGGTTCCTTTTCTTCTTTCAGTTGTTCCTGTTGGGGTCACCACAGCCGATAATGTCCCTACATCATCTCCTCCTGTCCACTGTATCTTTTTTCTGTCACACCAACTGTCCTCATGTCCTCCTTCACCGCATCCATAAATCTCATCTTTGCTCTTCCTCTTTTCCTTCTACCTAGGAACTCCATCTCCAGCATTCTTTTCCCAATATACCCTGGATCTCTCCTCTGTACGTGTCCACACCATCTCAATCTCGCCTCTCTCACTTTGTCTCCAAGCCATCCTACATGCCCTATCCTTCTAATATACCTACTCGTTTCTAATCCTGTCCAACTTTGTCACTCCCAATGAAAATCTCAACATCTTCATCTCTGCTCCCTCCAGTTCGGCATCCTGTCTTTTTGTCAGTGCCACTGTCTCCAAACTGTACAACACCGCTGCTCTTACTACTGTCTTGTACACTTCTGTCACAAATCACTCCTGACACTCTCCTCCATCCATAAGAGATCAGCTTACATTTCGATTTCATTCATTACATACGGTTTCTACCAGCTTTTTTAGTTTGTATATATTTTCATTGTAAATAAAGTGTAAATATAGTGTTGTCAAGTTTGCTATCTTAGTTCCAGAAATTTCGTTTATTTGAGTGACTTAACTTGAACTTGAGGGGGCTAGTCGGCTAGCAAGAAAGCTGCGCACGGAGGCCAAGCATTGCTGATTTAATTTTGGCGAAGCCATTTGCCAGTCTTCCTTTCGAGGAAAAAATTAAAATTAAAGAGCAGGGTAGACCAACGCCTCAAATTGACTTGGTGAAAAAGGTAGGGAATAATACTCGTTCCTTTCAGCTCTCCTGGTACGAGAAAGTGAACTGGCTAACAGCAAGTGACCCACATCAACAACAGTAAATAGGCTACTTTAGTAATATGTCATGGATGGACCAAAAATATAGAATCTATTTAAAATGTTTATGCTGAGTATATTATATTGGAATATATATTTTTCTGGATACGAATTAAACACAGCTACAATTTGGAAAACATTTTTAAACAAAAACACAGCCGAGAACATTTCACACTACAGACCTGGATTAAAAGTGAAGGGTTATCAAAATTGTCAATAAAACATTTCTCAGTCAAAATAAGTAAAATATAGGGAAAGTGTCATTGAATGAAATGTGTGGCACCCAGCTCTATGTTTGGCTCCCCAAGGTCAGTGCTTGTGCCTATTCCAGAACACTCTGCTGTTACTGCTGAGGTTCCTGACAAAGAGCTGCTTTCAATAATGATCAATTTTTAAACAACATGCTACAATTTTTAAATATAAAATGTTAAAATATACCCCTCCCCCCCAACACCACCATCATGTATATTGGACAGTAGGCTAATGGGCCAAAAGAACCTGTTATTTCACAGTTTGTGACGCTGCCAACAATCAGCCAGATCAGAGGCAAGAGTATGGGCAAAATTGATGTGTTTTTTCTTTTAAAATCTGGAAATATCGTAACCGACCAGCCTCCCCTGTTTGAAAGACTACCAGCCGCCACTGATTCCAACCTGCTTGCACTCTCTTCACTTCTCTTCCACACTCACCATTACTTTGTCCAGTTGACCCCAGATATTTCAACTCGTCTGCTTTGACCACCTCTCTTCCTTGTAGCCGTACCATTCCACTGTCCTCCTCACCTTCATTTATGCACATGTACTCCAGCCAAATAGGCTAATAACTTTGATAACATTTATAAAAACCTATAATAACTGCAATAACTTTTATATTATAAGCCATGGGTGTAAAGTATCCAGTTACCACAGTGCTCTCCTCGAATAATTAGCAAAAACAGACATCAGAGGTTTTGTTTCACAATATTACAAACTGAGTTAATATCTTCCATGGAGTTCCAGAGTTCTTTAACTACTAAAGTTGAGAACAATGAACGAGGCAGAAATGGTGTTTATGAGGTGTGTGTGTGTGATTCAGAGGTACAGTAATCGTCAGGAACTCATTAACCATAAACAGCTGACCGTGCACTACGAGTTCCTCAGGGGTGGGAGGAGATCTGTCTCTGCCTCTTATGCCCTCTCTCTCTCTCACAGGAAGCTGTCTCTCTCTTTTTATTTTTCTTCACGCTCTAGAAGAGCTCAAACACCAAACGCCATATATAACTATCCCTACAGATCTTCAACCTGACCGTAAACAAGCACACGAAAGTGCAGACACTAGCATTTTCCCACTCTAAGCAGCGAGGCTTTGCTAATCCTGTTCTGGAGCAGGTGTAGGCAAACGAGTGTTACAAATCCAGCTCATACCCCACCCCTCCTCTCCTTTGCGTCCTCACCCTTTTGACCCCTCGCTTTCTCTGTGTGAACTACCATCCCCCCTTTGAGCTTTCTATGATTCCCTAAAAACACACACACACACACACACACACACACACACACACACAATGTACATAGACATCAATATATAAACATAAAAGTGCGCTTGGAGCCATATTTCCTGTCTGTTGCTTTCTGAAGTGGTGCGAGTTTGATTGTGACTTCATACACACATGCAAAATCTGAGCCATGCTCGAGCATGCAAACAAGGGCAGGAAGTGAGGACGCGGTGGTACAGGTCTGTCCAGTTGTCTGTTTGTATAAACGAGCCGTGTGTGTGCGTGTGTGTGTTTCAGCCTGAGTAGTTCAAAGCCTTTGTAAACAGGAACATGTATACGGGTTCTAAAGATGCTGTAGTGGTTGCACAAACATAACACGCTGACGGTTCAAGTTGGAAAGTTGCCCACTAGCAAATAAGATAAACAACAGCCTTATCTAACAGCCAGGAGCAATCATAAGCACGGCTTGTGTTTAATTCAATTTCACGAAGTCTATTTCTTTGTCCGCGACCCTGACGATCGTCTGATAACCCTAAACATGAAATGTCAGTGATTTACCATGCGCCGACAGATGTCTCCTTTGTGTGTGTTAAATGTGTGAGTGTGTGTAGTCTATGTGAGTGGGGGTTGGTAGGTGGGCTGTTGGATGTGTGAGTGAGCATATGAGCTAGTGTTCTGGTTCAACTCATCCCTTTGAAGGAAAATCCCATGGTAATCCAGATTGAGGAACAAGCACTGGTGATGGTAACCACTTAAAGGGTTTTTCATGTAACGTTCTCCAACTGAAGACTGAGGCAGTGAGTACGACAGTAAAACAAGAGACTGGGGCCAAGTTTACATTAGACCGTATCTGTCTCGTTTTCTTCGCGGATGCACTGTCCGTTTACATTAAAACGCCTGGAAACGCCAGGAAACGGGAATCCGCCAGGGTCCACGTATTCAATCCAGATCGTGTCTGGTCCGGTGCTGTGTAAACATTGAGAATACGCGGATACGCTGTGCTGAGCTCTAGCTGGCGTCGTCATTGGACAACGTCACTGTGACATCCACCTTCCTGATTCGCTGGCGTTGGTCATGTGACGCGACTGCTGAAAAACGGCGCGGACTTCCGCCTTGTATCACCTTTCATTAAAGAGTATAAAAGTATGAAAATACTGCAAATACTGATGCAAATACTGCCCATTGTCTAGTTATGATTGTCTTTAGGCTTGCCATCCTTCCACTTGCAAGTAGTAAGTGATATGCGCTGGGATCACACACACAGCGGCTCAGTCCCGAATCGTGGCTCGTGCACTTCACTCGCGTGCTCTGTGAGCTGCGCAGGGCCGGAGTGCGCACCCTCCAGAGGGCACTCGCTGTTCAGGGCGGAGTGATTTGGAGCGCAGGATGCCTGCGGAGCCGAGCGTATCCGTGTATTGGTGTTGCTGTGTGCACGCAAATCGTGTATTGGTGGTGTTGTGTGCACACTAATCGTTTTAAAAACGTTAATCTGATGATCCGCTGATACGGTCTAATGTAAACATGGGCTGGGTGACGATGGGTGTGACACCGTTCATGTTTAACCATCTGATTGGCTGATGGGTCTAAGGACCTTTTTCAACTACATAACCAAAAGTTACCAGAACTTTTGGCACCACAAAAAAACAACTCAGGCCCTGTCCACACGGCAACGGATTCAGGTGAATCTGATAAAACTGTTTATCGTTTCGGCCTGGCGTCCACACGGCACCGGTGTTTTGGGTGCCCCAAAACGAAATCTTTTGAGAACGGGTTCCAGAGTGGAAAAACCTGGCAAGAGCGCTGTTGCGAAGTCGTCTGGATGAGTAGAACGGATTTGTTTACGATGACATCACAACCACATGACAATCCCGCCAGCAAAAATAGGGAAAAAAAGGAGCGATCTCACCTCTTCAGATGTTGGTTTAAGTCCGACAATACATTCCTCAAAAAGGGCGTAGAACAACAAAGTAATCCATCAACGTGTAGCATTCAATTTATTCCGGACCATTAAAGAATTCTGGAGGATATCAGAATGTTGGAGTACCGGCTTCCATCTACCCCCGTTCATTCCTCTCTCTCTCTCCATCTACCCTCGTTCATTCCTCTTTCCGCGTCTCCATTCAAAAAACGAGCACGTGATTTAAAGGGACTATAGCCATAGGACAGGGAGTGAGAAGGTGTGCACGTGTGACAGGGAAGAACCTAGGCTCATGCTCACCCTGAATTTCTCTTAAAGTGAAGGCAGAAGAACGTTCAGTGCCTGGCCAGACTTTCTATGTATTAATTTACATAGACATTTTAATATGAAATATAAATAAGTGTCTTAGACAATAGATACTATTTTACGCTACTGACTAATAATCAAAACTTTATGTGGCTAATGCTACAGAAGAAGGGGTTTATGCTCATCCGTCTACTTCTTCTATTGTTCTGGTGTCTCCGATGGGACCGTCTTACAGCGCACGTAGAGGTGTGGCATGTGTATTGCATCGTTTTCAGCAAGCGTTGCGTTGCCATATGGACCTGATATTTTACTGATCCGTTGCCCATGTGGACACGATATTTAAAAAAAAAAATCTCGTTGCCGTTGTCGTATGGATGTAGCCTCAGAAGCACAGGTTCCAATCGTTGACCAAGATTGGTTACTAACACCAATTAATTGTACTAATCGAAGCTGTTAACAGAGGAATGAAAGGGGCTGTTTATTTTTAATCCCATTAGCACCTACTCCTGAAGGATTTCTGACCAATCCCGATCTCTCCTGTAGATGCTCGGTTTAATTCTGCCCGTCCCACAGTTATGACCGTCTCCACTTGTATTTTCTGGTTCTATTTGTGAAAATATCATAAGAGCACAAACTAAAATGTGCCAAATTTCACTTATATCAAATTTCATGTTGATTTAAAGATGTTTGTGTTAACATTTAAAAAAAAATATGATTATTGAGTCAACTGAGAAAAGAAATACTGTATAATCTGATATTCCTGAGTTGTTGTGAGTCACTTTCACGATCTTGGAAAAGAAATTCTCAGTCAGGACTGCGTCAGGGATGTAGGGGCCGGAAACGGAGGTAAATTTGAGTACATGAGTCACACACACCAAAGGTCACGTTAAAACATCAACATGGTGATTGTGAAAAAGCTGCAGCCAATCAGGGAGAGAGAGAGAGAGAGAAAGAGAGAGGGAGGGAGTGTAAGTAAACAAAAAGGGGGGAAATATTATTATACTATAAGAGAAATAAGGATTCAAGAGTAATAAAGTTTTAGTTTTTTTCTTGCTTCACAGGTGAGGCACTTATTTGTTCTAAAGACACAGCAAATGGCAGTTCACAGGTTTTGCCTTTTCATCAGGTCCTCAGTAAGAATGATAGTCATATTAATGTGCAAATTAATTAACAATTATTCACTGAAGCTGAAGTGAGTATTTAAATAATATTGGCTGGCTTTTTTTCATGGTATATCAGATATATTCCGTTCAGCTAGCATGATACTGAACAAGTCGAAGACGAGTAGCTGAACGGAATATATCTGATATACCACGAAAAAAAAGCCAGCCAATATTATTATTATTATTATTATAATACATACACATTCCTTTCGGGTGTTCAATGTGTCTTTCTCTTTCAAAATTCTCTCAAAATCTTCCGTATTTAACGAAGCAAACCTGGCAGCCATGTTTGTTTGTAAATTGTCACAGTCGCTCGCTAGCGCGCAAGTTTTACGTCTCCGACGTGTGACCTCATGTTGTCTTGATAACCATGCAATATCGTAAACCATATTCAACGCTCGTTCTCCATTGAGTAGAGTGACGTAATACACATAGGATAAGCGATATGCTAACAATATTGCACGCTATCGAACCAAATGAATGAAACCTGCTAGAAGGGAATAGAGCACATGTTTTTATTCCATCGAAAAAGTGTCCTGTATGTAGAATAATGGTGAATAATAACTGAGACGAAGTCGAGATTATTATACACCGATATTCACTGAGCCTGATGCGGATAATTGTTTTAGTATAAATACACAGGTAAAAATGTATTTAAAAAAATAGTTTATTTCAAACTTCAAAAGCGGCATGTAAATGTAATAACGCTGTGGCACAGATTTGTGTCACTTATCTACGCCGACTCACATAAAATACTTTGCTTTGAAATCGATAAAATAAATCACAATTCCACCTTACCTTTGAATAGTTTTAGAGCAAACTTCATAAAATCTTTAATGCTTTTAGGAACAGCATTTTCTTTCATAATTTGTAATTCTTCCTCACTTACGGTGACGAAGCAATTGGCCGCCATTTTACCGAATCATTCAAGGAGATTATCCAGAAATTAGTTGTAATCACCTCCGTATTTATACTAATATGTTTTATTCTCCAGCACTTCTGTAATACTTAGCAAATGAGTCATGAATTCTTGTGCTGTGTTCCAAAGCATTCAACCGTATTAAATAGTATGTCACATCATATTTTGCACTTTCCCATAACACCAGTGCCAAGAACAACAACAACAACAATGGCATACTACTGAATTAAGCAGACTAGATGCTACACTAGCTCTGTTTTTTTTTTTTTAATGGGACTTACACAGTTTTAACTGGTCCACCCCCAGCCCATGACATAAATGGCCCTTAGTTCTAGACCAGCAATGTGTTGGTGCTGCTCTTGAACCAGGTTCCTTGGCCAAGAGCCAGTTCTTTGGCATGTCAAAACATGGAGAACTAGTTCATGATTAGACACCGTTGGAAATTTTGCGTTGGTGGAAAAGGAGTAACGGTCAATTTGAACAGTTTGAACAGTTAGTGGAGAGCAAAATGTTAAGAAAGTTTTCCATCAAGAAATTACAAAATCTTACAGATTTAAATATTTAAAATTTAGTTATGATGTTGGATTTTGTATTGTACTGTTTCTTCATCCATCCATCAATACCACTTATGCCTCAGGGTCTCTGGGGAAGCTGGAGCCAATCCCAGCCAACCTTGGGTGAGAGGTGGGGTTCACCATGAAGTTCGAACCCAGAACCTTCTTGCTGTGAGACGACAGTGGCCACCACTGCACCACCCTCATTTATTTATTGTTGATGAAAATTTTAATATAGCAGCTGATCAGACAAATCCATGATAAACGCAATAATGTCGTCACTGCGCTGTAATCATGATGCAGTTGTTTATAATGTCACTCTGAGTGTTCCAGCTGAGAACCTCAAGTTCCTGTTTGGGCCTGTTTTGGTTCTGTGAACACATTCAGTTGGTTCCATAAACACATTTAAAGTGTTGAAAGAAAACAAAAAAGTTAGTCATCATCAACTCTGTTCTTGTTAACCCGGGCAATCCATTAACAGAATTGACGGTAATAGAGTTGATGGTTTCCACCATTTTGTGTCTTAACTCCACATGCGAACCTCAAACTCACTACCACATGGCATGTATAAAAACAGAATTTTATGGATTTTAATCATGTTATTGTTGCTGTTTTTTTAAATGAGCGAGCGAGAGATTCACTCCAATATCACAATAACAGAGTTGACGAATAATCAATCTACTATTGGTGTAAAATCCTCAATATTTTGTTCAAATGAATGAGAGAAGAAACAGAACACACCTTCTGAAGTTTCCCGCCAGAGGAAGCGACAGCTCTCGGCGCAGGTGTCATGCGTATTATTAAAAGCCTTTGTGGATTTGATGCGGTTATATAACAGAATTAACAGAGTTGACGAGAACATTGGGACGGATAAAAAGCATATTTTTTTTTATTACTGAAATGTCACATAATACAGAAAACAGACTTTCTATACAATTGATTTTATAACAGTTAATAGAATAAGCTCCAAAAAACAGGGGTGGGTTTCCCAAAAGCATCGTAGCACAAAGATTCATCATTAAATGGTCAAGTGAGCATCATAATGAACACTCTCTCTGCTAGTTAAGATGCTCTTAGCATTAAGAGACTTTTGGGAAACCCGCTCCAGATTGTTAGACCGAATCATTTCATGTTTATTCAAGTTGCATGTATGAATCAGGAGTCAAAGACAGCTGATAAATGTGTGCGTGTGTGTGTGGGGGGGTCACTGAGTTAATGTTTTATGCATAAATTGGGTCTAAAATGTAGCTCAACCATTGCTATTGGTGAAAGTTTGTCATAATTTGTATTATTTTTTTTGCGGTCCGGTTTCCATCAAATCCTGCGCTCTGATTGGCTGGCGAGCAGGTCCATATCCTACGGTACGGACCCCTGTTATAGACCTCTGGCGACTCGCTTGTTCACAACAACAACAAACATAGTAGAATTTTTTTGTCAACATTTATCTTTTTTTATAAGATTTATTTATAAGATGATGAAAAATCTTATAAATTTTTGCCAGCATTTACATTACAGCATGGATAGTGATAACGACATTCTTCACAGCGAAAGCGAGTTTTACTAAACTGAGGAAGAAGAAATAAAACAAAACATTCCAGGAGAAAGCTAAAAACCTCTAACTTGCTAACGCTAAGCAAAAACATGGCTGAATCCTGAATGACTCCTATTTGTATAAATAGGGGACTACATAGGCGGCAAAATGTAGTTTTTTTCCTGCCATGGAAGTGCACTTGTATACCGAGGAGGAAGCCATTTGCATTACAGCCGTGAATCTCATCTCATCTCATTATCTCTAGCCGCTTTATCCTGTTCTACAGGGTCGCAGGCAAGCTGGAGCCTATCCCAGCTGACTACGGGCGAAAGGCGGGGTACACCCTGGACAAGTCGCCAGGTCATCACAGGGCTGACACATAGACACAGACAACCATTCACACTCACATTCACACCTACGCTCAATTTAGAGTCACCAGTTAACCTAACCTGCATGTCTTTGGACTGTGGGGGAAACCGGAGCACCCGGAGGAAACCCACGCGGACACGGGGAGAACATGCAAACTCCGCACAGAAAGGCCCTCGCCGGCCACGAGGCTCGAACCTGGACCTTCTTGCTGTGAGGCGACAGCGCTAACCACTACACCACCGTGCCGCCACAGCCATGAATGAGGATTCAAAATAGCATTAATTTTACAGCATGGATAGCGATAACAACAGTGTTCACAGCGAAAGTGAGTTTTACTACCCTGAGGAAGAAGAAATAAAAGAAAACATTTCAGGAGAAAGCTAAAAACCTCTAACTGTTCCTAACGCCGAGCAAAAATATGGCTGAATCCTGAATGACTCAATTTTGTATAAATAGGGGACTACATAGGCGGCAAAATGTAGTTTTTTTTCATGCCATGGAAGTGCACTTGTATACCGAGGAGGAAGCCATTTGCATTACAGCCGTGAATGAGGATTCAAAATGGCGGCTCGGCTCGGTTTTCCCTTTCGGGCGCTCTCATTTTCTGTTAGAATTTGGTAAAGAAAAAAGTAAATATATTATTTACCAGCTTAAGGTCGGTCCGTATGGTGAAATACCGTGACCTCGGCCCAGAGGGCCTCGCTCAGTACTTTCAAGACCTCAGCCACGGTATTTCACGATATGAACCTGGTAAATAACACATTTATTGTTCAAAACTGATTCAATAAAAAAATTCTTTTGTGGGAAATAACGAAAGGTTTATCTCGGAGATGCGAAATGTACCCCGAATTCTAGATGGACCCGTATACAATAATTTAACAATTGGTGATTTGCAAAGTCTGTATGTACAGACCTTTAAACAGAACTTGTCTCCTTTTTATGTAAAGTGCTTGGTCTTGACCTCGGGTGAAGTTTGCATACGCGTAAATTTGTAAATGTGTTTCTCTCGCAGTGCTCTTATCTTAAACGTATCCATTCCTAATTAAATGATCTCTTCAATCCTGAGCAACTTGTGAGTAAAAGCATGATTTTCATCTCATTACAAAATAAGATTATTCCATCATGACCCATTGTTGGTTATTGAGCATGCAAAATGTCTGGTTTTTTTATTAATCAGCATCAGTAGGTTGGTACATGGAGGGTAGGGTTAATCAATCCCAATTCGGTGCTGTAGCAGGCTTTAAGTCTTGGACATTCAAATGTCAATCAAACCGACTCATTAGAGGACTCTTTAAATGAGAAACGCCCACACACAGGGTTCTGTCAGATCAGGAAGTTGAGCTTGCGTATGAGTGGCGCTTTAACGCATTTCTGGCTTGTTATTTTCATTCAAGGTTCGACACTCATGTTTTGGTATCATTAACTGAAACATGAACATCCACGTTAATTAATACAATAGTTATTCCATCCATGATTAAAAAATAACTACTCTTAGTGAATACTCAGTTTCAGCCAGAGTTGTCGGAGTTCATTATACAAGGTGTTTTGAAAAATTTTATATTATTTGAGATATGTCAATATCCCGGAAACTACATATTAATAGGCAAATTAAACTGAATAGGCTTAATGTTGAACAATAGAAGATTTATTCCTCAAAATTTGAATGAGAAATTCAAAGGTATGTGGATTCCATGAACGATTTCACAAATTTTCAATATGTGCGCTACCTGAGACACAGACACACACACACACACAGAGACAGCCTTCCTCTTTGAACTTTCTGTGCCGTGTCCAAATCTGCTTTGCAGTTGGTGCATTTTTTAGAGAATTCTCTCATAAATGCACGCTGCACAGTCTTGTTCGAGACTCTAACACACAAAACACCTTTTCTTTTCTACTGAATGGTATTTCTATAACTAAAAAGATAAAAACATCTCATCTCATTATCTCTAGCCGCTTTATCCTGTTCTACAGGGTCGCAGGCAAGCTGGAGCCTATCCCAGCTGACTACGGGCGAAAGGCGGGGTACACCCTGGACAAGTCGCCAGGTCATCACAGGGCTGACACATAGACACAGACAACCATTCACACTCACATTCACACCTACGGTCAATTTAGGCCCTGTCCACACGGCAACGGATTCAGGTGACTCCGATACAATTGCTTATCGTTTAGGCCTGGCGTCCACACGGCACCGGCGTTTTGGGTGCCCAAAACGAAATCTTTTGAGAACGGGTTCCAGAGTGGAAAGATCTGGCAACGTTGCCGTTGTGAAGTCGTCTGGATGAGTAGAACGGATTTGTTTACGATGACGTCACAACCACATGACTCTGAGTGCTTCACGCCGGGTAGAAGTGTAACGAACTCGATGCGAGTTGTCAACAAATCCTATAACTTGGTTCATGAAACGCGCTTACAAAATATTTTCACTGTGAATATTTATTGTGTAATGGTGCAAAGTGAGAGAGAGAGAGTCAATCCCGCCAGCAAAAATAGGGAAAAAAAAGGAGCGATCTTACCTCTTCAGATGTGGGTTTAAGTCCTACAATACATTCCTCAAAAAGGGCGTAGAAGAAATTAATCCATCAACGTGTATCATTCAATTTATTCCGGACCATTAAAGACGCCGCCTTCCGCGTAGAATCATACGTCATCCTCGTCGCCATATTGGATAGGTCAAAGCGGAGAATAAAGATTCATGCGCTGCCTATAACTGTACCAACAGGTTTACCGTCCAAACGAGATCATATGGGATTACCTTTCACAGGTGAGAAACAACAAATTAATCCATCAACGTGTAGTATTCAATTTATTCCGGACCATTAAAGATGCCGCCTTCCGCGTAGAATCATGTCATCCTCGCCGCCATTTTGGATGGGTCAAAGCGGAGAATAAAGATTAGCTGCGTTTAACTGTACCAACAGGTTTGCCGTCCAAACGAGATCACATGGGATTACCTTTCACAGGTGAGACTGGAAAAATACTTTTCATTGTATTTGGTCATTATAATGTAATTTTACAAACAGATTTTCCTGACTTTGTGGCTAATATGAAGTCTCGCGCATAATAGTTTATGCGCATGCGTCCTTACTACTTCTATTGTTCTGGTGTCTCCGAAGGGACGGTCTTACAGCGCCCCTAGAGGTGTGGCATGTGTATTGCATCGTTTTCAGCAAGCGTTGCGTTGCCATATGGACCTGATATTTTACTGATTGTTGCTCATTTGGACGCGATATATTTTTAAATAACATCTCGTTGCCGTTGTCGTGTGGATGTAGCCTTAGAGTCACCAGTTAACCTAACCTGCATGTCTTTGGACTGTGGGGGAAACCGGAGCACCCGGAGGAAACCCACGCGGACACGGGGAGAACATGCAAACTCTGCACAGAAAGGCCCTCGCCGGCCACGGGGCTCGAACCTGGACCTTCTTGCTGTGAGGTGACAGCGCTAACCACTACACCACCGTGCCACCCCAGATAAAAACATTAAACATAAAATTTTGACCTGTTTCAACAGATGCTGTTAAAATTTTGAGGTCAACTGATCAATAATTGCCAAAGTTATTAGATTGTGAAATGATATCGAATTTTTTGAAACACCCTGTACGAGTATTCATATTTATTAAAGCCATTTATGCTAATTGATGTGGATTTTAGGTGGTGTTTACATTAGACCGTATCAGCGGATCATCAGATTAACGTTTTTAAAACGATTCGCGTGCACACAGCAACGCCAATACACGATTCGCGTGCACACAGCAACGCCAATACACGGATACGCTAACCACATGACTAATTAGACGTCACGTAAGTTGAAATGTGTCAGTGCGGCTCAGCGCGTCCTCCTCAGCGGCTGCGCTCCAAATCACTCCGCCCTGAACAGCGAGTGCCCTCTGGAGGGTGCGCACTCCAGCCCTGCGCAGCGAGTGAAGCGCACGAGCAGTGATTCGGGACTGAGCCGCTGTGTGTGTGATCCCAGTGCATATCGGGCATGCGCAAGTCACTCACCACTTGCAAGTGGAAGGATGGCAAACCTAAAGACAATCATAACTACACAATGGGCAGTATTTGCATCTTACCATGAACAACATTAAGAATGACAAAGCAAAGCATTATATTCATAATTTTATACTCTTTAATGAAAAACAAAAAGGTGATACAAGGCGGAAACAATAGCAGGAAGTGAAGTCCGCGCCGTTTTTCAGCAGTCGCGTCACATGACCAACGTGGCACGACAAACGCCAGCGAATCAGGAAGGTGGATGTCACAGCGACGTTGTCCAATGACGACGTCAGCTAGAGCTCAGCACTGCGTTTCCTCGTATCTCAATGTTTACACAGCACTGGATCAGATACGAACTGGGTTGAATACGTGGGCCCTGGCGGATTCAAGTTGTTCCGCCTGTGGAGTCGTTTCCCGGCGTTTTAATGTGAACGGACAGTGCATCCGCGACGAAAACGAGACGGATACGGTCTAATGTAAACACCACTTTAGTCATAGCTAGACGTCTACTTTTAACTGTCGATTAATGCAAATTAATGTTAATTACTTTGACATTGCTCATAGTTTATTCATGGTTAATTATTACTTGCTAATTCTTCGTGGGCATGTGACGTCACGCTGATTTTCCAAACCGGAAGTCCGCCATGTTGGATGATAACAACAACAACCAGGAATCAGCACTGCATGTGTGAGCTGCTGCAACGCTTCATGGTTTTCTTTCGATTTCTTTACCTTTGAAGAAAGACAATGCCTACTTTGTGTGCGGGATATAATTGCGCTAATAATGCTACTCGTGACAAAGAGAAACGGTTCTTCAGAAAGAATTCCCAAAATAATTGAAAACAGCAACAAAAAACGGATGAACTGTCTGAAGAATGCCGTGCGAACGCTGTGGTTCAAAAACATCCATTGTAAGGACTTAACTGAGGAAAAAGCTAATTACACTACACCCACGTGTGTGTGTGTGTGTGTGTGTGTGTGTGTGTGGTGACCACTTTATATCTGGGAAGAGTTCATTGCCAATTAAAGCTGTGTTTTCTGCTGATTAAATTGATCTTTTGAGCGGACACTCAGCTTCTCACTCTGCAGGAGCACCACAAACCTACACGACTGGGCACCAATGCTCAAATTAGGACACGATAAGATCAAGATGAAAACTCATCTCACAGTATCAAGAAGCAACAGGATAAATGAAAGATCTGCCAAGAAAGCCAGATTAGAAATAGCGCAAACCTTAGCGAGTTTGGATACACAAGGAGAACAACGCGGGTCAAGTTTGCCAGGTGAGAGATTAGCGATGCTGTTCTAGTAAACCAGTAACTTTGGTTTACTTATGCACTTTGTTTTACAGACGTACCAGAGTCAAATAAAATTGTGCCTGAAACTCTTCCAGCAGAGACGCACACTGAAAGTGGTGCCAGACGGAACTCGCTGGGTTACAAATATCTCAAATGGAGCAGTGCAATAGAGATAGGACTTGTGAATTGGTGGAACTTTAAAAAAAATATATATATATACCGTAAAATACCAAATAATAGCCCGGGCGATTATTTGTCTCAATCACGTAAGAGACCCGGCGCGTATTAGAGACTAGGCGGCTATTTGGAACAGGCGATTAATTCCTTCTTCACAAACACCTTCCCCAAAATCTACCTCAAAACGGGGAAAAAAATCATTCTCAGATAGGCCTACTTTTAACCAGTATAACTTACAGTTTGTTTAGAGTTAGATTACAGATAGCACGGTGCCGACTTCGGGGAATTTTGAAGACGCAGAATGCATCTTCGCATGGCACAGTCGGGGTGGATAAAGGATAAATCACACACCTTTTCCTGTTAATGACTAGTTAAGCGCATGCTTTACAAAATAATCAAGAAACCACACCATTGTCTGTGCGCAGCACTGTGATTTAATTACTCTGCAAAGTTATGGTCACTTGCTATCACCCTCACCCATGCAGCCTCCACCCTTTGCGCTTCGCGATGTCTGTCAATCTGAAATTGCATGGAGGGCGCGACGTTGAAGCAACATAATTAGGGTGCGAAGTGTCAAACCAAAGGGTTTTTTCTTATGCTGAAAAATAAGTGACCTGCAGTGGCTACATACTGTCATCTTGCATCACGTTTCTCTCCAAGACGTCTCCCTATTTGGCCGATATGAGCCTATTCCCCGAGTGAGTTGGTACGGTGGCTCGACCCCGTAGAAAACTTAAAGTTCGGATGAAAGTTAGTTGAATAGGTTACTGACTTGTAGGCCTACATGTTGCCTGCCTGACGCGTGCTTCTGCCCAACTTGCACGACAGATTACTTGTTGAAAAGGCCTTGGATTAGATTGGCCGCGAGCAGACTGAAATGCATGTTAGAACGCTCTCACCTTTTTTGTAAAGCGTCTTCCAGATCCGAATGGGTAAGGGCAAGTGAAATGGTATAAGGTCTTTAATAAAACTCAGTGTGTGCTTTGACGCATGCATTCGGCAATTTAGGTCGTTTAACAGAAGCAGCAGTCCAACCTTGGAAACCCGCAGTCCTCAATGTCACCACACACGCTGGCTTTCGTTGGGTATACCCAAAGGGGTGGCTAAGACATCTGTCAAAAGTTACGGAGTTGCATTCCTCAAGAAATATTACGGTAGACCAAGATTATAACATTGAAATGGCATGTTTATTATCACGTAACAAAATGTTGTAAACAGTATTATAGAAATAATTTCATTCATTCATTCATTCATTCATTCATTCATATTGTTTCGGTAGAAAACTATGCAATGCAAAATCGTTTAAACACCAGAAAACCAGAAAAGTGCTGGGCCTCAAGATTCTAGATAGAACGTTCGGACGCTTTTTTTTTTTTTTTTTTTAGACCCCGGCGAGTATTCGGAACCGGCCTTTATTTGTCACAACACACGCGTACACCCGGCCGTTAAAGGGAACTCGGCGGTTAATTGGAACTCGGCTATTATTTGGTATTTTACGGTATATATATATATATATATATATATATATATATATATATATATATATATATACACACACACACACTAACTTTAAAAACGCACATTGATAAAACTTGCTGAATTCGTGCTGAGCTTATCTCAAGAAGAAAAGAAATATATCACAATGGAAAAATAACTTCGCTCCGCCCGAATAAGTTCCAAATCTGTGCTCAAATCAGAATTTAAGGGAGTTGTACTCAATAACGTACAATATGACTCGGGTAGTCAATGACATGGACAGGCTTTAATTTTCAAACAAATTTTGCATACACTGTACACACACAATCTTGCCTATAAATACCCGGGGGAAATGATGGGAAAATTGTCATTATTGAAGATGCCACGCCTAAGCCAAAATCAACGTGAACAGGCCATCGGGATGTTGCATGCCGGAAGTACACAGACAGAGGTCGCCCGGCACTTCGGTGTTCATCATTCGACCATTTCCCGTTTGAGTCAGTGTTACAGACGGACAGGGAGCACCAGGGATCGTCCACGCCCTGGCCAGCCACGCCCTGGTCACGACGCCAGTTCAGGATCAGCACATCAGGCTAGCTCACCTCCGTGACAGATTCCTGACACCCTCAGTCACTGCTGCTGAGACCCCTGGACGACACAGACCCAGAATCTCCAGCATGACGGTCCGAACATGGACCAACTGTCACTTTGAATTTTTTTATTGTGAATTAATTCTTGAGTTTGACAATAAATGTCCTTTATCGATGTTTCAAGATGTGTGTGCATTACATACAATATCATAAATTTCAAATATATGCATGGATCTAAAGTGATATCGTGTTGAATTCCATTGTGCGTTTTTAAAGTTACTTAGTATATATATTGGAAGCTGATTTAGCATGCCAAAGTATGCTGTGCCTTGTGTAATTTATCTCCATCATTTGTTCCTTTTGATTAGTGATTTTACTTTGTCGATGAAAAGAAAACTGAATCAACATTAAATAGTACTACTTGCTTAGCGATGTTTTTACTGCATGCTTTGAGACTGTGTGTGTACTCTATTTTGTTAAATATCTTTGTTTGAAATGTAAAGGTTTGTTGGGTTAATAATATAAAAACAAGAATAATTAGAATATCAAAATATGTTAATAAAATTTACTACTTATGTATACACCCTTGAATTCTAGATTTGTACATCAATTCAATATGGCGGCGGGTGGGCGGCACGGTGGTGTAGTGGTTAGCGCTGTCGCCTCACAGCAAGAAGGTCCGGGTTCGAGCCCCGGGGCTGGCGAGGGCCTTTCTGTGTGGAGTTTGCATGTTCTCCCCGTGTCCGCGTGGGTTTCCTCCGGGTGCTCCGGTTTCCCCCACAGTCCAAAGACATGCAGGTTAGGTTAACTGGTGACTCTAAATTGACCGTAGGTGTGAATGTGAGTGTGAATGGTTGTCTGTGTCTATGTGTCAGCCCTGTGATGACCTGGCGACTTGTCCAGGGTGTACCCCGCCTTTCGCCCGTAGTCAGCTGGGATAGGCTCCAGCTTGCTTGCAACCCTGGATAAGCAGTCAAATTCAGGAGAAAATATATATATTACATGTGTGTGTCAGAGAAAACCTGTTCGATGACTGAATTCTGCCAAACATTCAGAAAAACACAAAAAAATCAGGTTTTAGCCAAAATAGTCTTTTTTTTTTGCTTCCATCTCGAACAAACTTCGACATCTCAATATAGTTCATCAAAATACCATGGAAATGTTTTTATTCCTGTTTTAATCTTCTCTTGGGATCGTTCTGCATAAGCAGTTGTGGATAATGGATGGATGGAATTTAATCTTTAATCACCAAAAACAGATTAAACAAAGCATTTGTTCATATCCGTCATCGTAGACTTATTCTTTAAAGGAGAACTGAAGTCATTTTTAAACTTGCTTTATTTCTTAATTAACGTGTTATTCAATTACGTTTTCGGTTTTAGTAACCTTATATCGTGACTCGTATTGGCAACTAATTGCAATTAAATATTATACTTATCGGCCTATTCGGTTTTTAGCCATGTTGAATTTAGTTCGTTTGGTCCACGGCAGGCGTCGCTTATCTGCGCGATCTTCACGAGACTTGTGCGAGACTTCGAAACGTGAAGTGTCGGCGGCGCCATTTTGAAAACTGTTTTCCAAACGAAATATTGCACAAAAATGAGTTTAAATGATGATTACTGCCTACTTTTTTTTCAAACGTTCCTGATCGCTATCAAAACAAATAAAACTTCCAGCTCGATTACGTCAGCATTCAAACGAGGGCGCGCGCATCTTTTGACAACGTTGGCAGATGTTGGTTGCTTTGATTTCCGCTGTACGTTTTACTTCCGTCCTACGATGTCTCGCACAGGTCTCAACGAATCTCGTTTACGGCCATCGCTTTGACATATGGACTGATATATATTACAGAGCATATTTCAAACACTCGTAACTTGCTATAGCAGCGACAAAATAGCGATCAAAAATGCATTCCGATATTTAATAACATGAGATAAATAGAATTTTGATGATAAAAAAAATTTGCCTTCAGTTCCCCTTTAATTTTTTTTTTATCACTTTTTATTCCTTAAAGCTAGACTGCCTTTCAGATTTTTCAAGTGTAGGTCATAAAAAGAATTTTACCCGACACCTAATTATTTTTGTTTAGTGGATCGAAAGCTGAATTCGAATCACAGACTTCCAATTTTATTCATTTTTTAAAATAGAACAATTAATGAATTTATCTCTACGTGGCCCTAAATTCTCCGCTGTTTTTTCCTGCTTCACCATGACCCAATTCAAGATACTACATCATGCATGACATCACGTGCTGGGCTTTCCCTGTTCACACACGGCATTGTGGGATAGAAATTTGAAACAGGAGAGAAAAATGGATCACGTGAGTGTGCGAATGAAACGTGAAAGACCGACTACAGTAGCGGAAAGAAAGCGAGAAGAAAAGACGTTATGTTATATACGAAGGAAAGGAAACGCAGGACCAAACTAATAAATATCGGCGCTCAGCGAGCACCTCGGTGTGATCAGCTGTTCGTTTAGCGACAGAATGATGGAACTGTCAGTGCACGCTCACAGGTAAACCTGTAGATGGCAGTAATGCAACACTGTGGAAGCCAGCTGCAGTAAAACCCAAAAGAAGAAGGTAAACCCGCGCATGCGCACACGGACTTCCTCTGTCTGCTTGACATTATTTGCTCAGGAATCCCCTCAAATTAAATAACTTCCCAGCCACAGAGCAGAACGGTCTGATATTTTGTGAGCTATTACAGAAATAAACATACATCACAATGACCACATTTCAGAGGGAACTAAATTTCACCGATTTTATGAAATCAAAAGGCCGTCTACTTTTAATTTATCGTCATCCCTAATGTAAATCATACACTGAAGGGCACCATTACCAGAATTCAAGACTAAATTTACATGATCCTTTTATCATTTTAAAAAATAATTGTAAATCTCTGCAATTTAGCAAACCTAATACCTCGAATACGCGAACCCACCATGCACACGTTAGTCCAATTATACGATCATGTGTGACTGGTAATAACAGGTAATTGGTCACAATCAGCACGTATTATAAGCTAATAATGCATTACCGACAGGGTGAACAAAAACCTTCACACTTTCACAGCCTCATATGGTATTGATTAGAGCGCACAATAGCGTGGCAGGGAGCCTCGGCCATCGCTGCAGGCGAAGAAGGGAGGGGGCGAGGTCTTCGGGTAATACGGTGCAAACAAAAGGATTTCACACCTTCCTTCCTCTGGCCCTCCACATGGGGTTTAAGGGGGAGAGGAGACGGAGGCAGGCATTCATCTGTCTGTCTGCCTTTCTGTCTAGGCCGTAAATTAACTGCGTAGATTCCAGCACTAACTAGTGTGAGTCCAGAATTAGGAATGGCTCATTAGGGATGATCATAACACACTTAATCATACACTTTAGCGTTGGCACGTTCTCATATAGCATCATTGCTACTCACACAAGTACCTGTTGGGATGTGTGTGGGTGCAAATTGGCAGGTGATCAAATTCAGGAGAAAATATATATATTACATGTGTGTGTGTGTCAGAGAAAACCTGTTCGACGACTGAATTCTGCCAAACATTCAGAAAAACGCACACAAAAAGAATCAGGTTTTAGCCAAAATAGTCTTTTTTTTGCTTCCATCTCGAACAAACTTCGACATCTCGATATAGTTCATCAAAATACCATGGAAATGTTTTTATTCCGGTTTTAATCTTCTCTTGGGATCGTTCTGCAAAGATCATGTTGTGTAAGGTACCAGATTAGCAAATGTCCTGCTTAAACATGTCTAAAACGTCTTCATAATACTTATCGTCTCAGTACAGCGAACTGTAGCATCAGTGCTATAGTTTTAACAGTTGATTACGTCCGTATGTTGATTAATCTGAAGTAAATACTTGTTTTTTTATAGAAATGTGTTTGCATAATACTAATAATATTTGCTGGCTTTTTTTTTCGTGGTCTATCAGATTGATATATTCCATTCAGCTACTCGTCTTCGACTCGTTCAGTATCATGCTAGCTGAATGGAATATATCTGATATACCACTCAAGGCCAGCCGATATTATTTAAATACATCACTCAGATCTGCGATGTGTGTCGTCTGAAAAACACGAATTTTTCAACACGAGAAGATAAACTTCATCTCTTCAAGCCAACGTGTGAGGTTTTTTTTTTATTATATTGACACAAACAAAAAATCCCCACATTTATCAAAACAATTCATTGATTTCTTCACAACTGATAGAGATTTATGTCACGGTTTTGGTTCTGCATGTCCCGGATGAAAACTAAGAGCGAAAAATATGTATTTCCCAGTAAAACACTTGTGTCCATATACTACAAGTATATAAGGCCGAATCCCATTTCACCCCTTGGACCAACCCCTTGGCCCTTCCCCTCCATTTTGCGCGTTCACGTGAAGGGGTAGGGGTATCCCAATCCCAGTTAACGCGGAGGGGTAGGGGAAGGGGTAGGGCTTCTGTACCCCTCCAAACGGAGATTTTCCTGGAGCTGACTCCGAACGAAGGGGTTTGAGTGATTTCCCACAATGCCATGCGGATTTCAGCGAGATTTCATGCGGATTTCAGAAAGATGGCGGTTCCCGCGGCGAAAGATTGTCATAAATGTATTTTCTCCATTATTTACGTGTTTTAAGTTGTTATCCAGAGGAAACACGCCGCTTGATTCGTTTTCGAGCTGAGAATGAGCAGCGATTTCTGAAATCCAAGCTGCTGCTAAAAAGCTTTGGGAGTGAGTATTGTTTTCGGTTGCTTGACTGCGTACATTTTGTTCTGTTATTCTCGCTTTTATTGTTTACATGAATGTTCTGACACCTCATTCTGTCGGATGTGGTGCACGAAGCGCCAAAGATATCCCATTCAGTGGTGTTAGTTAACAAATCACACCCTGCCAGCAGAGATTTCTGGTTCTGCCTCTGGCTCTGACTGTAGCGGCTGGTCGCAGCCAATGACGCATTTGGTCGCGTTTTGCTAACGTAAACGCTGACGGAGGTACGCGATGACGTATGCGATCGTTGAAGGGCTATCCCAATACGTAAGGGTTGAATTACAAGCCCTATCCCTTGTAGCTCAGTTTCAAGGGGAAGGGCCAAGGGGAAGGGGGAGGGGTAGAAATTAGAATTGGGATTGGGCCTAAGTATGAGTCTTGCTAGCATGCAGGACTTGCGGAAATTTATTCTGAACTGTCGTGCTTTTCAAAAAGACGAATGTCGGTCCTACCTGTCTGGAAGCTGGAAAAGACAGAGAAAACAAGACGAGGTAAAGAGGACGCAGAACTATGGTAAGGGGTGGAGATAATCTGATCACGAAATTAAAGACTTGAAGAAGCACGGTAGCAATTTGTTACAAGTATTGTAACGCTAGCTAAACCGCATTTTGGCAAGCAAGCAACTAGCTAGGTGGATGTAATAATTATTTTTGGCCAGAATTTAAAATTTTCCTCAAATTGCTTTGATAGCTTGGTCCTTTAAAGTGCTGATGACACGAACATGACTCTATGCAATTTCTTAAATAAACTATACAACATGGCAAACATGTTAGATTTCTGTTATAATTACGTGAAAAGAAGCTGTTGTTACGCGAATATCCAACTTTTAATTGCACAGCGCAAGAAAACTGGGTCCGTGGCTCGCGGCCATGTTGTGACGTCAGCGGGAGAACACGCTGCGGTTCACTGGCTGTTCTACTCAATGGAAATGGCGCATGAAAACGCCGGTGAACTCTCTAGTGCTAGCTCTTCAGCAACCAAATACTGGTACTTTAAGCAGTGATCATGATGGCATGATTTTATCTGATTTTAAATAAATGAGATTGATAATAATGTGAATGTTCACAACTAGTACATACAAACTCTGTAGCTTCTAATTCAGCAGCTGCGTCATACTCCACAAAAACATCAGCAAGAACCTACAGTATAAATGGAAATGCAATACACTAAGCTCAAATGACTTTTGGAAAGTATAATTTCTAAATTTTTTCTACATATTCTTGAAGTCGGTCATCGGGGTACTTGCTACCGTTCCCTAACAACGCATGGCAAAGGGTAAAGTGTAGTGTTGCTACGAGTACTTGCTAAAGCCTCCGGTGGAAGATCCTCAATGTGCTGATAAGACATACAGTTCTATAGAACACACAAGTGTCACGATAATCACAAAGCAGATGCAAATTGTTAAAATACCTAATTTTTAAGCATTCATGTATTGATCTCTTCCGAATAGAATCTATGATAGCCTACCCTCGTCACCCTTTGCCTCTCGTTGCTAGGCGGCAGTTACATGAAAGCCGCAAGCTTTCACAAGCAAATACATGACTGATAATCACGCTGACTTTATGATTACATTTATGATTATCATGAATGTGTACTCTATGATGTGTACTCTATGAGCGCTCTGGAGCAAGTGACTTCCAAGATGGCCGCGCAGACCGCATGGTTACTATTTTTAGCATCATGTCGGAGCACTCTATAGCTCTACGTACCTTTATCTTATGTCGTTTCTCAACACATGTTCTGACAGGAGGACTGTCTTTGGAGGAGTTGGCTTGTCCCAGGCGACTGCTGGATCCGGCATAGCTACTAGTAGACCCCCTCCAGAATACTGTACGCACTGCTGATGGTAGCAGCACACGTTTGTGCTGAACTGAACACCCAAGAGATTCTTTTAAGCTGGGAAGGGTGTCAAAACAATCCAAATCGAAGTGTTCAGAGCACAGGACGGATGTTGGTGAGGGCTCCCACTTGTCACGAGTGCGCCTGACTTGCTTCACCCACTTCGCATGCAGCTCGGGATCTCTGGGAAACTTGAATAAACTTACCCCATCCTTGTGGGTTTTGGAGCAAAAGCCGGCAACACAACGCGAAGGCATAATAACTATATATAATAATAATGTATAATAATGTCTAATAAAAATACTAATAATGATAAACTGAACACCTGCCGCATCAACAACAAACTGGTAAGTTAGGAGGAAGGTTCTTTCGCTGACGTCATATAGCTCCTCCTCCTCTTTCGTCTCCTGGGTGCTGCAGCCCCGTCAAATTTGCCCAAATAGCCGCGTTTTTTATCATAACTTGTAAAATAGGTGCCTTCGTGAATTAATATATGGATCATCGGGAATTACTTTTTATGTTATAAAACATCGCCAAAGATGTCAAAAACGTGTCATCAGCACTTTAAAGGTCAAGAGAAATGCGGAGGGGTTTTGTTTGTTTTTTTTTAGCTTAAACAGAATAGCAGTTAAATTCGGCGAGGTTTATTGAGTCCTTGAACAGAGGCAACTATTCTCTAAACCGCATGGTAGCGGATATATTCGCAGACAAAAGCCGAGTAAATTTAGCCCTTTTAGACCCACCTGCCAAGCAACCGGAAGTAGCAGACGGAAGCTGCGTAACATCACAAGTGTATGTCGGATAGGAACAACAACATGAGCGACCAAAACGAGCAGGAATTTAGTGAGGGAGAAAATTCAAGTTTTACCCTGTGTCCGAAATCACTCCCTACTTATTATATAGGGCACTATATAGTGAGGATGCCGTTTTGTAGTGCTGTCCGAAACAATAGCGAGGATTATTACACCCTATATAGTGCACTCAAAGTATCCCACAATGCATCACGAAAAGTAGTGTACAATCGATGGTCACTAAGCAAGCAATATATCCCATCATGCTTTGCGGTCGCGCTGAAAGAAATCAAATCAAAAGTCTCAAATGTGATTTAATAAAAGGCAGCGGCAAAGAAGAAAGTATACAGCCTCGATTTAAAAGAACTGAAAGATGCAGGTGCTTTGTATTGATTAATGTGGGAAATGCGCTCAGTATAATATGGATTTATCGCAAAAATGCATGCATGTATTTATGATTTTGAAAACCCACCAGCCAACTGATTTGGCAAGTTTTAATTGTGCGACAGTAATGACGTAAATACCAGCGCGACGGACAAGTGTCCGAAAGCGTTTTTTCATTTTAACAATGAGCTCACTGTATAGTCCTCTATATAGTAATTCCCTATGTAGGGAGTAGTGAACAAGTGAGCGATTTCGGACGCAAGGTTAGTAGTTTTTCGTCAGTTCAAGTTGATGATGACGTACTGACAGAAGAAGAATTGGCCAGCGATAGGGAAGAAGAGAGAGGCATCGAACCGTACTGATTCGAGCCAGAATTGTCCGATGAGGGCGGGGTCAGTGACAGTGACAATGATGAACCCGAGGACGATCATGAAGATCGACTTGCAAATATGGAAGGGTAAGCTTTCCAAAACGTTCTTAGATTTAGAATAGACTTCTCATCTCATCTCATTATCTCTAGCCGCTTTATCCTTCTACAGGGTCGCAGGCAAGCTGGAGCCTATCCCAGCTGACTACGGGTGAAAGGCGGGGTACACCCTGGACAAGTCGCCAGGTCATCACAGGGCTGACACATAGACACAGACAACCATTCACACTCACATTCACAACTACGGTCAATTTAGAGTCACCAGTTAACCTAACCTGCATGTCTTTGGACTGTGGGGGAAACCGGAGCACCCGGAGGAAACCCACGCGGACACGGGGAGAACATGCAAACTCCGCACAGAAAGGCCCTTGCCGGCCCCGGGGCTCGAACCCAGGACCTTCTTGCTGTGAGGTGACAGCGCTAACCACTACACCACCGTGCCGCCTTAGAATAGACTTTAAAAAAAAAAAAGACTAAGATGATACGCTAGCCTAGTACAGCTACCAGTCTTCAGTTCAACTTTTCCGTAGCCATGCATAGTCTATCGCTGGCCTACCATTGTAGCATATGGGCTACAACTGCAAGCGATGCAACTTCCTTCATCAGCTAGCCTGCTAGGCTAATAATTACAACATTCGGGGTGGTGGTAAGGATGACTGGAAGTTGAAGATGCATTCTTCAAGTTAGTTTTATTACAGTATGTTGAAAACAAAATGCTTTGCAGTTCATTGTAGCGACTAGCGAAGTATTGACTAATTAGCGATTATCTTTTGGGAAAAGGAACAGGGCCACTCCCTCCACGGCATTTCTGTTGCTGCACCCAGCAGCGATGCATCGCTTTCCCTTTTTTTTCCTCTCTCCCCCTTCTTCTCCATAACGGTTGTAGATTGTAGTTTAACAACTTCAAAACTCTTTCTACGTTGTGTTCTGTCGCAAGTTTCCGCCAAAACGAATGTATTCTAGCAGAGAGTTGGACAGAAGCTACACTGTGTGGACGTCAGTGGAAAAACCGCAGGTAAAACCACTCACACTCATGACGTCACGCGAAAGCCAGCTAGTAATGGCGACATTGGTACCGGGATTCCCTTGGTGGCAAATTTAAACTCGACAAATTCTGAATGTTCCCGACATTTACGACGTGGGTTTCAATGATAAGTTTTCATTGTTGGGACTTGTACTATTATCATCATCCAAGGAGGCCTTCAAAGTATTTACAGAGTATAAAAGCCAAAAGTGTTCTGTTGTTGTCTAGGTGATGTGACACTGGTTTCTTTAATTGATCTAGCACTACAGCTAAAGCCTCGGTCACAACCGGCCGTACGTGTTCCTACGGCCGGTCTACGTGCAAAAAACGCAAGGAGGGCGCGCGTGTGACGTGCTGATTTTCGAGCCGTAGACTGGCCGCAGAGGTTCTTTGTCATGTCAAACAAACTCTACGGGCGCTTACGTTTTTTTCAGGTTGCAAGACAAACTTACGGCCAACGTGCGTCTTTCTCCATGAACAAAAAAAAAACAAAAAACGCAGCGATTTGGGAAACGCCAGAAATCGCACAGCCAAAAAATCATACGTCTGGTTGTGACCTAGGCTTAACACGTTTAGACAGTTATTCTATTGCATTGAAGCACAATATAAACTTGGAGAGTCCTGTGCATTTTGCAATATCACATGGAATTTTTTTTTTCTTGTCAGAAAATGCAGTTAATTTTAAAGTCTTTGTGGAAACATGGTTTTGTTTTTTTGCAAATATAATGCTTTTATTACCGTTTGACCGCTAAGGCCACACCCAAGCAGGCAATCCCTGTGCACCGGTTAAAAGGGCGTGTTACTTTTTGCTTGTTCCCTTTGTTAAAAACAAAACAAAAGCTGTGTTCCTCAATTACTCAAAGTACCCTATTATTATGAATAATGTGTAATCATCTTAGTATTTATCACGATTAAATCATTTGTAATTTAGGAACCTGAGGCAGCATAATGGTGTAGTAGTTAGCGCTGTTGCCTCACAGCAAGAAGGTTCCGAGTTCGAGCGACGAGGGGGCCGACGGGGGCCTTTCTGTGCGGCGTTTGCATGTTCTTCTTGTGTCTGCGTGGACATGTGGATTAGGTCGATTGGCTACTCTAAACTGCCCATACAGTAGGTGTGCATGTGTACCCGCCACCAGATGAGGGTTTGGGTCCCTCTGGTGTGCTGTAATCCTAGCTGATGGCTTCCCGGATCGCCGACCCTCAACTATGAGGACGGCAACACACAGAATTGAGAAACTGGCTGCTTTCTCTGTGTGTTCTTGGAAACTCATTCTTGCATTAGTGTCAGCACTTTAAACATTCCAGCGTACATCTTAAACTGGATAAGGCTTCACTCATAAGTCACTGAGGATATAAATGTGAAGGAACCTCGTAAATAATTTTACAGAGAAGAGAAGTAAAACCTCACTGCCGGTTGTTAGGAATTCAACAAGACACCAAGAAATACCTTAAATAATTCAAACCTCTGCAGTAAGATAAAGAATTTTAAATGCGTATTATGAGTATTAACAATGTGTGTAATATACAGGATAAAGATAAGGCTCGGTCTCCTGAGCCGGCGGAAGAGAGTTACCCTCCTGCAAAGGGGTTATTAAGGAGAAACGCACTAATGAGGACTGCTGAAATCCACTAATCCACAAACTATTGGAGAGAGAGTGACAGAGGGAGGAGTAATGATGGAGAACGGAGGGAAAGACGAGAGCAGATTATTACTGAGAAAAAGATGAGCTGAAACAGGAAAAGGAAATTTAGCTAATGGATTGCATCTGAAGGATGATTTTCCTGACTCAAAAGAAGGACTGATGACAATGTACTGTATAAAGACGAGCAGATCGGTTCATCAGTTTATCAGCAGCGCAGACGACTGGAACGGAAACGCAACTCAGAGGTGACAATCATCCATCCTAACCCACAACTTCCTTAATGAGCACGCACGTGAACACGCAAAATATGGAAAATGGAAGTGACATTAAAAAAAAAAAATAATAATAATGAGGAAGTGGGATCACTCCTGCGTATCTGAAACTGGATTGCATGTCAACTTGTCCTGTCCTGTTCTCTTCCCTTCTACTTGGCAACATAGTGAGGTGAGGACCAACCACTGAGTTGGTGAAAATGAGCCAAATGGCTGCGAGACAGACCCGAATCTGCTGGTACACATCTGCTCAGGGGGACGAAAGCAACACGGGACTGTCTGAAAACACTGCCCTCTGAAACACTACAAACCCAGCCTTGTCGCTCTGACACAGGTTTGGACATCGTTGTACGAATCAGTATAAGGTTTCAGCTTCATCCTAACCACGATAGGAATCATGAAACTTTTGGCTTAAATTTGAGATGATGCTTCAGACTCCCAATTTTGTAAGGGCGTGTGTGCACTTAGAGGAAAACAAGACCGTCAACGACAGCGTGGCTCACTCCGGCCTCGTCTAGTCCAGAAGGAACGATCTAAAGTGGGCCACTTTGAGCAATAAATGTTGCAAGCGATATACACTACATACCAGCTGTATATAGAAGCTATATCCACCCTAGGAATACCGACCTATTTGCCAGAAAGAATCCAAAACGGCAAGGAATTGACCGAGAAGAAGCGATTCTTGTTGAACTGCTCATTAAGGCTTAATTAGTCCATAGCTTCATTAATAATTGTAATTCAGTAAATCTGGGTAGAAGTTATATGCACCCTACCTTCATGCCGGAAAGAATCAAAATCAGTGAAGAATTGAGGGAGAAAAAGCGATGTGTGTGGAAACTGCGCGTTAGGGCTTAATTACTCCATATCTTCATTATTAATCGCAATTATGCACATTTGGGTAGAAGCTACATGCACCCCAGGCAGACCTACCTTCCTGCCAAAAAGAATAAAAATTAGTGAAGAATTGAGTGGGAAACAATTTTTGTGAAATGTGGACAATGCCTGCAAACTCGACTGCAAAGTTTTTTTCGAGTGTGTTTTGAGTTTTTTTCGAGTTCGAGTGTGAAGCGGCTGGGATGAGAATCAGCACCTCCAAGTCCGAGGCCATGGTTCTCGACCGGAAAAGGGTGGTTTGCCCTCTCCAGGTTGGTGGAGAAGTCCTGCCTCAAGTGGAAGAGTTTAAGTATCTCGGGATCTTGTTCACGAGTGAGGGAAGGATGGAGCGTGAGATCGACAGGCGGATCGGTGCAGCCTCCGCAGTGATGTGGTCGCTTTACCGGTCCGTCGTGGTGAAGAAGGAGCTGAGCCAAAAGGCGAAGCTCTCAATTTACCGGTCGATCTACGTTCCGACTCTCACCTATGGTCATGAGCTTTGGGTAATGACCGAAAGAACAAGATCGCGGATACAAGCGGCCGAAATGAGTTTCCTTCGCAGGGTGGCTGGGCGCTCCCTTAGAGATAGGGTGAGAAGCACAGTCACTCGGGAGGAGCTCGGAGTAGAGCCGCTGCTCCTCCACATCGAGAGGAACCAGCTGAGGTGGCTCGGGCATCTTTTTCGGATGCCTCCTGGACGCCTCCCTGGGGAGGCGTTCCAGGCATGTCCCCCCGGGAGGAGGCCCCGGGGAAGACCCAGGACACGCTGGAGGGACTATGTCTCTCGGCTGGCCTGGGAACACCTCGGTGTTCTTCCCGAGGAGCTGACCGAGGTGTCTGGGGAGAGGGAAGTTTGGGCTTCCATGCTTAGACTGCTGCCTCCGTGACCCGGTCCCGGATAAAGCGGAAGAAGACGAGACAAGACGACAATGCCGGACAACACACGACAGCATAAACTCATCACCTATTGGCTGGATGAGCTAATAATCAACAACAGGGTGGTGTCGTCATGTGGCCCAGTATGAAGCAAACTTACAGTTACCACTATGAAGTTGATCATTTTCCTGTAGAGGACCTTCACTGACATCATGGAGCGTCTGCCGTATTGTCGGGCAAACAAAGAACCATGGCCGCAACAGTTAATGAAGAAAATCGAGACGACTGCAGTCAGTACAATCGCTCTGAAGTTATAAAAAAAATTTAGATCACACCAGCAGATCTTGTAACATCCAAAAGCTGAAACATGCAGGTATCACATATCCATATAACTTGCCCAACAACATTTTTATTCCACTTAAAAAGTGTTTGGCAAACCAGCTACCGCATTTGTGACACTATGACATCCTGAACTATTTAGTATTTAGACTTTCTAAATACACCAAAGACGCTAAAAGCTTATAAAAGTGCAGATGCCTACAAATATTCCGAGGCAGGTTTCATGCCAGAATGTTATGGGAAATTCCCGATAAAGAAAAATACCTTAGGCCATTATTAAAAAATGTTCTGTTTCCGGTCCACCGGCCGGGTGAGTGCCGTTTGTGCAGTTGAATTTTTTTTTTTTTTAACGCTGGTTTTTTGACATTTTTTTCGGGTTCGTAAATCTAAAATCGAACTTGACATTTGCGCATTCCCAGGGCTTTCCACTAAGGTTCATACTAGCCAGCCATGACAAATAAGTAGCCAGCCTGGGAGGGGGGGGGAGTAAACCCAAAATAAACTCCTGTGCACGCAGTTCCCAGGATTAAATGTATTTTCCACAGACCATTTATTTATTCACTTTACTCAAATACAAAGTAAAATGGCAGTAAATCTTCTTTCTTTTCTTGCGTATTGCATCATGAGGCGTTCCTGGCTTGTAAATCTCTTATTTTCGGTGCATGACGCATTCACGCAACTGAGCATGCTACGAATTAACAACGACAACGGTCTGCAATGGGGCTACACAAACACTCAGCGAACATTTCTCCATTTGTGTATGAAAATACACTCCAACCACTCAGTTTGGTTTCATTTACAACCAACGGTGTCTTTTGATGCCAGCACGTAATTGAACGAGAGAAGACTGGTTTACCGGAGACAAAATAAGCGTTATCTCTGCTTCTGTTCCCTCCGACGGCCCCGACACGCTACTGCCTCCGCCGAGTGTGCGCGCGCGCGCACACACCGCATGTCGGGGCCGCGGATGAGTTACTCTCCCTTGATCAACGAAGTTGGCGGGGAATTTGTGGTTACTATCGGTACAAACAGCGCAAATCACAACTTAAATGAGTGCGGTTCAGTTTGACATTATTGTCAGTCTGTTAGATAAACATTTAATTTTATTAAAATCGAAAATTAATATTTAGAGCCTGTGGGCTACAAAAATAATAGTCATTAAAGTAGCCGGCTGGACTTAATTGTATGGCCGGCGGCCGGCGTTTGTGGAAAGCCCTGCATTCCGCGCAGAATATAGAACTGAATCAGCTCTGCGCATGCGCCGTGCGGCACAAAAAAATGGCAGCCACCATGAAGGAAGGAGATCCGGAGTTTTCAAACATCTGCTTAAGTGTGAAATCGCAAAATGGTATTCTAGCGAACAACAAAATAGTAAAGATTCAGAAAAACAAATCATCCAGTGATCATTTTAATAGTGTAATTTCATCCGAACTAGGCCTAACGGTCAGTTTAGAACTACAAAAAGTCCGTGTGTGGGACATTTTAAGTACCTTTGTAAAAGTTTTGCAAATGTTGCAGTCAGCATTTAAAATGCTAACTTAAAGTTTTTGTACAAGTTTCAGTTGATTAAACTGTCATTTTATTAAATGTGTCTGCTTTTGTAATAAAAAAGTACTGAAAGAAAAAGCAAACACAGCATTGCGATTTCTTATCCATCCATCATAAAAAAAAATCCCTCCCTCCCTACTGAAAAATTTTTTGCTCACCCGGTGGACAGGAAACTGATTTTTTTTAAGGATGGCTTTATCATGACAAAGGTAAGCTCAAACATGGGCTTCTAAAAATAATAAACAAGCCAGGGCCTAGATCTAGCATATTTTATGGTGTTTATCTGAATCTACATTATCAGTACATCACAAACATGCTGCTAGTCGAGCCAAGCATTAGGTCTAATAAAATATATCGCGTCCAAAGCCCACATCCAGATCTACATTTTAACGTTGCACAGAGCTTTCACTCTAACCTGATATAAAATGTTCTCCACACACACAGGAATGCTTTTATCATCCAGTCTTCCTGTTTAACTGCAGTTCGCCATTTTTCTCGTCTTTCTGGGTTCACCGGGAAGTGGTGAAAAGTTAAACCAGGCTTATCTCCACGTCTGTTATTACATCCAAAAGCACTACAAGTCTCTGGCGTAGGTCTAAAGGTCTTTTAGATGCAACTTAAAAAAGTTTCCGTAGATGTTTGCTTACAATCCCTTGTGTACACTTGTGCCGGTCATTTTCAAACACAAAGCTCGCCCGGCAATATGGCCACGTAAAACAAATCCACAGTTGCATCACATGAAAAGTCACGTGAAAGTCCTCCATAACACCATTTTTCTGATAACAAAACCATTCTGAATTACAATGGTACAGCACTAGCCTAAAACCCTGAGGTATATCATCAACAATTTAATATAAAACCTTCCAAAAAGTTAAAAGGAAAGTAGCGACATTAACAGTTGTGGGTGACAATCAGTCTTGATAAACACATTCTGTTTAAAACGCGTCACTGGTGAGTTTTGAGCAAGCGCCCTCTTGAATCACAGCCATGACTCACTCGCCCATTTATTTATTTCATACATTTAGTTAGCAAATAGGAATTTAATATTCAGTACATACTTAAACATAGAGCTGTGGTCAAAAAAATCGATCCACGATTCGATATCGATTCACGCGAAAAAAAACACGATATCGATCCAACAACATGTGAATCGATTTCTTCCAGGTGCCTATAACACTATTTTCTCGAACGCGCAAGGAGCACTATAAAAGCGGGTGCCGGCAAAACGAAACTTATAAAGAAAACAAGAAGATGGACGAAGCTGCCCGGTTAAAAACACCGCCGGGGATGAAGTCGGATGTGTGGAAACACTTCGGCTTCAAACGGTATGAGGACAGAGACGAACTGGACAAAACGAATGCAGTTTGCAAGTTATGCCAAATAGAAGTAAAATATCTGGGCAATACCACCAATCTAAAGAAACCATTTATCCAGGCACCACCCCGAGACAGCTAGTGCTAAACCTGACGCGAAGCAGACGGCACTTGAAAATGCATTTGGTGTGAAATTTCCCCCACAGTCTAAGCGTGCTATGAGCCTTACAGAGGGAGTCGGGATCTTTATTTGTAAAGACCTCCGCCCCTACAGCGTAGTCGAAAATGCTGGGTTTAGGCTACTAGTAAAGAGGTTAGAGAGCCACGCTATGTCTTGCCCAGCCGAAAACATCTAAGCGAGACGGTAATTTCTTGACTGATGAGCTTTTTTTTTTTTTTGTGTTCAGAAACCCAGACCTGGGTATGTTATTTAACTAGAAGAGGGCCACCAAATGTCATAGTTTGTTACACTCTGAGACTTATCAAACATAATTTCTTGACTGATGAGCTATTTTTTTGTGGTCAGAAACCCAGACCTGGGTATGTTATTTAACTAAAAGAGGGCCACCAAATGTCATAATTTTGATTTAGACTTCAAATAAAACCTGGATATGTTTCATTCCAAAATAAATAAGCTTTCTTTCAAACTTGAACTCTTGTCTCTCTGTGTGTCCCTCTTACACATACACAGATACAAGCACAAACAGACATGGAGCTGTTTGTCAATAGGGTCAGTTTTTATTTAAAAGTTTTAAAGTGACAATACAGCAATATGTACATGAATCGATATCGAATCGAATCGGATCGAATCGTGGATCGAATCGGATCGTGACCTAATGAATCAAAATCGAATCGATCCAGGAAATCCGGATCGATTCCCAGCCCTACTTAAACACTCAGCACAGGATTGTGTTTGGGACATTTTAAAATTCGCTCACAGCTTTCCGACATTGTTTCTCCACTTTTTCTTCTGTGGACTCGCTGAGCTTCAACGGTGGTACAAGCTGATTGGTCTAAGCGAATAACGTCATATGCTGATTGGTCACAGCGAATAACGTCATAAATATGCGTTTTGCTCTGCTCTATGCAAAAGTTGTCGGATCTATGCAAAATGCTGCAGATTGGATACCGGATCGTATTGCATCAAGAAACTAATCAACACAATTTTTTTTTTTTCTTGGTTAGCCACTTAAAGCTAACTAGCTAGGTTAGTGCTTTGGATCAGGTGTTCCTTTAGCCCTTTATCCTCCCATGACACTATCATCATCTAATCTTTTCATTGTAAATCTCAGAATCATGTGCTTTCTGTATCTAGCTGGGATTTTAAATTCATAACTTCCCTGTTTCTGTTCTCTCTTACACCGTTGTTATTTCGCCACGTGCTGCTCCATGACTTCTCAAGGTTCTCTACTACTTTTTTTTTATACAGAAGACTTATGACAAAAAAAATGTTGCATATACACTGACTGGCCACTTTATTAGGAACACCCATACACACACCTGCTGTTTGATCATCAGCCAATAAAATCATGTATCACCGGAGCGCTTATTTTATTTCTTTTTCTATTTTTTTTCTTTCCTGTGTGTTTGTGTAGTTTGATGTTTGTTTGAGTGTTTTGTCCGCCGGTTGTGGTGTAGCTCCGGACCCAGTTTTGGGCGTCGGTTCCCTCCAGGCCTTGGTTTGCTGTAGGTGATGCCTGTGCTCCCAGCTGTGGACTGCAGTGAGCTCGTTGCTCATTTTACATCGTGGTTGTCCAGCGTTCTGTGCTTTAACGCTTGGCGTGATGTTCCGAGCGATGTTGCTCGGTGGCGTCGCGGTGGCTGTGCAGGCGGTTTGGGACACACCAGCGCTCTGCGTGGCGGAGCTTCTCTGCTCGCTGTGTGGATCCAGGACGTGGTGTTCGAGCGATGTTGCTGACGGCGTCACGGCGGCGGTGCTGGAGATGTGGGACTGTGGCTGCTACACCACGGGAATTACATCCTGACCCCTACTTGGTGGACTTTTTATTTTTTATTATATTTTTATTTATTTATTTATTTTCTCTTTCCTTGTCTATAATTGTAAAGCGTCCTTGGGTTTTTTGAAAGGCGCTATATAAATTTAACTTATTATTTATTATTATGTAGATACAAATCAAGAGCTTCAGTTCATTAATGTTCAAACATCAGAACGGGAAAAATTGTGATCTCAAAGTGCGACTTACTTTCCCTGTGGCATGGGTGTTGGTTTGAGCCAGATGGACTGGTTTGTTTGAGTATTTCTGAAACTGCTGAACTCCTGGGGTTTTCACACACAAAGGTCTCTAGAGTTTACACAGACAAAATGGTGCAAAAAACAAAAAACACTGAGTGAGTGAGTGAGTGAGTGAGTGTTCTGTGGGTGGAAACAAACGCCTTGTTGATAAGAGAGATCAGAGGAAAATCGACAGATTAATTCAAGCTGCCAGGAAGGATAAGGAGATATATATATATATATATATATATATATATATATATATATATATATATATATATATATATATATAAGCTTTCATATAATCACTCTTTACAACAGAGCAGAAAAGCATCTCGGCATGCAACAGCAGAAGACCACATTGGGTTCCAGTCCTGCAGCCAAGAACAGGGATCTCAGAATCAAGAACAAGTTCCTATTAAAGTGGTCGGTGAGTGTATATTTACACACACAACATATTTGAATATACGTATACTCAAGCAGTCGTCTTTGAGGAGTTTAACAGCTTATACTTTGTACTTTAAAGGAGAACTGAAGTCATTGTTAAACTTGCTTTATTTCTTAACTAGAAAAGCACTCGGAGAGCGCAGACCCCCGCCAAGAATCCTTTAAAAAAAACAAGAATAATTAGAATATCAAAATATGTTAATAAAATGTACTACTTATGTATACACCCTTGCATTCTGGATTTGTACATCAATTCAATATGGCGGCAGGTGGGCAGCACGGTGGTGTAGTGGTTAGCACTGTCGCCTCACAGCAAGAAGGTTCGGGTTCGAGCCCAGCGGCCGGCGAGGGCCTTTCTGTGTGGAGTTTGCATGTTCTCCCCGTGTCCGCGTGGGTTTCCTCCGGGTGCTCCGGTTTCCCCCACAGTCCAAAGACATGCAGGTTAGGTTAACTGGTGGCTCTAAATTGAGCGTAGGTGTGAATGTGAGTGTGAATGGTTGTCTGTGTCTATGTGTCAGCCCTGTGATGACCTGGCGACTTGTCCAGGGTGTACCCCGCCTTTCGCCCGTAGTCAGCTGGGATAGGCTCCAGCTTGCCTGCGACCCTGCACAGGATAAGCGGTTACGGATAATGGATGGATGGAATTTAATCTTTAATCACCAAAAACAGATTAAACAAAGCATTTGTTCATATCGGTCATTGTAGACTTATTCCTTAAAGGAGAAATGAAGTCATTTTTAAACT
Organism: Neoarius graeffei; assembly: GCF_027579695.1. Lineage (NCBI taxonomy): Eukaryota > Metazoa > Chordata > Actinopteri > Siluriformes > Ariidae > Neoarius > Neoarius graeffei. The sequence continues at coordinate 84,013,059 of NC_083578.1, forward strand.
TGCTTTATTTCTTAGTGTGTTATTCAATTACGTTTTCGGTTTTAGTAACCTTATATCGTGACTCGTATTGGCAACTAATTGCAATTAAATATTATACTTATCGGCCTATTTGGTTTTTAGCCATGTTGAATTTAGTTCGTTCGGTCCACGGCAGGCGTCGCTTATCCGCAAGATCTTCACGAGACTTGTGCGAGACTTCGAAATATGAAGTGTCAGCCAGGTGTCAGTGCCGCCATTTTGAAAACTGTTTTCCAAATGAAATATTGCACAAAAACGACTTTAAATGACGATCACCGCCTACTTTTTTCAAACTTTCCTGATTTAATATCAAAACAAACAAAACTTCCGGCTTGATTACGTCAGCATTCGAAAGAGGGCGCGCGCGTCTTTTGACAACGTAGGCAGATGTTGGTCGCTTTGATTTCCGCTGTACGTTTTACTTCCGTCCTACGATGTCTCGCACAGGTCTCAACGAATCTCGTTTACGGCCATTGCTTTGACATATGGACTGATATATTACAGAGCATATTTCAAACACTCATAACTTGCTATAGCAGCGACAAAATAGCCATCAAAAATGCATTCCGATATTTAATAAAATGAGACAAATAGAATTTTGATAATAAAAAAAATTTGCCTTCAGTTCTCCTTTAAAAAATTGTTAAACAGCATGTGTATGATAATGATTCAAAGGTCTCATATGTTTTTTTATTATTCTTCTTAGTTCTCCTTCTAATTGTAAAGAAAATGAACAGATGCTAGGTAAACCACTCTGAATGTTTCCAAGCCTCCACCTTAATTCGTACAGTCTAAATGAAATTACACTTTCTCAGAAGGGAAGGATAAATTCCTCTTGACCGGTCTAAACCCAATATATTGCTCAGTGAGCTAGCTTTAAACCCCCCGGATTACCCATAAGGCTTTAATACTGGCTAATCACTTCCGTGAGAAATATGCATGTCTATGGATCAACTGAAGCAAAGGTAAGACTATGGTAAGCCAATTGGTTCATTCATTGAAAGTGGATTATTTATTTATGATGCCTTTGCCAACCAAAATTACACGATTAGATCTTTTCTAACCAGGGGTTTAGCCAGGATTGGGAAGGTTGGGAGTGTTTTTCTGAAAGTAGGGAGTGTAACTTGGTCACGACCGGAGGGGGGCGGGGATTTTGAAAATTTCATCTTTTTGGTGCAATCTGATGACTTCCGGCGTTAACGTAATAAAATGTTATAAAGTTTAAATGTAGGTTCTTATTCATTAACCAGAACTTTACAAATCACTGTAATTATCAATAAAATCTTCTACAAATTCCTGCAATAAAAGCAGAAACCTTAAGTTATAATTTCTAGTGCACTTGAGATAAAAAACAAAATACAAATTGCTGCAATCGAGTCGTATTACACGGAATACATCTTTACGATAAACAACAAAGACAACAAATGAGATCCAGCCAACTTTGAACATTAATATTATGAAATTATTGTATACAACTGAGATGTATAACACCCACAACTTGTAACGTAGCACCAATAACCTGTTTGTCGTTTAATTTGCAATACTTCACCACTACTACCTCTGCCATCTCTCATCGATGCAATTATGTGCAATAATATAGGCCCGAAACTATTTTTATGCATACTTATATTTATATATAAATATTATGTATATGTGTGTATATATATAGAGTCTACCTGTAATGTGCAATTTTCCGAGCCTCTCAATAAGGCAATTTTTCTATACTTTTTCACGGTAGATAATGCAAATAGCCCTCTGTATTTAATCCTCCGTTTGTCTAATTTTTATTTCAGTTTTGTTATCTGTTTGACATTTTCTTGCTACTGTAACACGTGAATTTCCCCGATGTGGGATGAATAAAGTGAATCTAATCTAATCTAATCTAAAATAATAGTTTTGATTTTACAAAATATACATAATGCAAATGTTGCATCACAAAATGTTAGGAATCATTTTGATTCTGTTAAAAAGTGCAATAAACAGGAGTTAAAAATAAGTGGAATTAATTTACAAATGAAAGGAAATTTTCCTGTAGTTACTTGAAATGTAAATACTGTAAACAATACAAAAAATATTCAATAATAATGGTAGTTTATGAAAAAGTCTTATATAAGATAATGTAAATGTTGGCGGAATAGAAACCAATTGAAACCGAAAGAGTGAAAGTGATTATCATGCCGTTACCATGGGAACAGTCTTTTATGAATGCAGAAGTGGGCGCTCAGTACGCCGAGTCCGGTGTGACTGAGGAAGGTGATAAGTTTTATGTTTCATCTAATTTAGGTCATTTAAAAACTATAATATATTATTCAGCAGCAGTGTTGGGCACGCTACTTTCAAAAAGTAATTATAGTTACTAGTTACTTTTCCCAAAAAGTAACTGAGTTAGTAACGGAGTTACTTTGTCATAAAAGTAACTAATTACCAGGGAAAGTAATTATTCCGTTACATTTTGTGTTACCCCTCCCCCCCCCCCCCCAAAAAAAAATCAAATTCAATTAGTGTAATCATAATAAAAGTGAATGTTAAATGTGTTTAATGACTGAAATTGACACTTAACAGAACCAATTAATAACGTTATCTATATTATATTAATATTTTTGTGGGATAATGTGAGATAAGACATCTATCAAATTTAATATATTTTTGTAGCTATTAAAATTGTTATGTTACTAATTACTGGCCACTGACGAGGACAAATGCTTTGTTCCTCGACATAATGTGCATTGCACGTAGATATTTTTGCCTTTTATTTCAAGTAATGAAAAGTCCTGGCTGTATTTCCAATGTGAAAGCGCAGTGCTGGGCTGACCGCTCGCCATCGCTGTGCCTTCTGATTGAAAGTGTGCGCAGTAGTGCAGTAGGCGGAGCCTACCTACGTATGCTGTCCAAATCTACTCTGATTGGCTTACTGTGCCGTTGTCTCGTGTCTCCCCGCCCCACACTAAAGCAGAGTAAAGAAAGGCTGAACGAGCAGCGTGCCAGATGAGAACAGCTTTAATAAAGTAACGCATAGTATTTTATTGTAAGTAACGGGAACGGCGTTATAACGATGTAAAAAGTAATTAGTTAGATTACTCGTTACTAAAAAAAGTAACGCCGTTAGTAACGCCGTTTATTTCTAACGCCGTTATTCCCATCACTGTTCAGCAGTGGCCATGGAGGAAAGTGTAAAGTTTGTCAATATGTTTATCATACTTGCATGACAAAAAACTCGAAGATATTTATTGGCGAAGCTCTCAAAACTCGTAGTATTTTGCTTCTATTCAAGCCTTGTTTCGAAGTCTGACCAATAAGAACGCTACATTTTTGGTGGCAGATTTGATTTTCTCGATTTAACTTCTATATATGGAAAGCACGCGTGCTGGGCACGCCCCGGGAAACCGCTGACCGTCGACAAAAATGTCCACAGAAATGCACAAAATTAGGTCACAAAACAACAAAATTTCACAAAATTTTGTTTAGCACGGGCTAGTATAAAATTTATAGGCTGTGTTTGGGGATTTATGGCCGTGTTTTTTGAGAACTGGCCGTGTAAAACACGGCTGCACGGCTCGCTCGGTAAGCCTACGTTTCTAACATGAAAACTTTATATTAGCTTAGCTTTCACACTTGCAACTTATTGCACATTAACTTTGTGTTCAACTGTGTGTGTGATGAACCATCCACCCACCCACCCACCCACACACATGCCCCTTTTCCACCAAAGCAGTTCCAGGGCTGGTTCGGGGCCAGTGCTTAGTTTGGAACCGGGTTTTCTGTTTCCACTGACAAAGAACTGGCTCTGGGGCCAGAAAAACCGGTTCCAGGCTAGCACCAACTCTCTGCTGGGCCAGAGGAAAGAACTGCTTACGTCAGCAGGGGGGGCGGAGTTGTTAAGACCAACAACAATAACAAGACCGCGAAAGATCGCCATTTTTAAGCGACGAGAAGCAGCAGCTGTACAAATGCGAAGTCATCCATTATTATTATTATTATTATTATTATTATTGTTGCTGCTGCTGCTTCCGTGTTGTTTTTGCTTCGATATTTGCGCCAAGGTTTATGCAAATGTAGCGACGTAACTGACGTATACAGCGACGTAATGACGTATACAACGACGTAACTGACGTATACAGCAACGTAATGACGTGGCTTCCCTTAGCACCGCAAGCTATGGAAAAGCAAACTGGTTCTCAGCTGGCTCGCAAGTTGAACGAGTTGTGAACCAGCACCGGCCCCGAACCAGCCCTGGAACTGATTTGGTGGAAAAGGGGTAACAGACAGACATGTCTGAGGTACGGTGACTGACATTTGACCCTTTCTTCCAACCACAGCAAGAGCCACAGACATAAATATGTTTCTGGGGGAAAGGGGCAGTGAGAGAGAGAGAGGAACGCTAAATCTGGAACATGCTAACTTGCTGAACTCTACAACAGAACTGTATTGTCATGAAGGAGAGCTGGCCAAAGAAAGACCCAAAAGAGGAGAAAGTCAGAAGAACAAAAATTGAAAAAGGAGTGCTACGATCAGGCAAGGACGAAGAGCTGCGTTAACATCAGTGAGGCTTTCAGAGAGTTGAAAGGCATGAAGAGGGATGCGAAGGTTGCTCCATTTCTGCTTGACAGGTGGATAACATTAGTTGTGCCTTGTTTCACAGAACCAATTGGTCAGTATGGTTGTTAGCGTCAATGCCTTGGAAAAGCGTGTCCATGTGGGTTTGGCTGTCGAGTTCAAACATCAACAATCTTTCTCCAGAATCACTGATGCCATCTTTAAGTAAACACTCTACATTTATTTATTTCCCAGTAATTCACTTCCTGTAGAGCGGTTGGTTTATAAACAGTCCATAATGATGAATAACGTTCACCTTGCAGTACAAATTAGTATAAATACGGAGGTGATTACAGACAATCGCATGCGCCGATTATCGAGAAATAGTCTGAATTTCTCGACCAATCACCTCAAGTGACTCGGCAAAATGGCGGCCAACTGCTCAGTCACCGTAAGTGAGGAAGAATTACAAATGATGAAACAAAATGCTGCTCCTAAAAACACTAAAGACGCTATGAAATTTGGTCTAAAACTATTCAAAAGTAAGGTAGGATTGAGATTTATTTTATCGATTTCAAAACAAAGACTCGGCGTAGATAAGTGACAAGTCTGAGCCGCGCCGTTTATTACATTCGAATGCCGCTTTTGAAGTTTGAAATACATTTTTTTAAACAATCATCTGTGTATTTATACTAAAACAAATTATTCACCTCAGGATCAATGAATATCAGTTATTATTCTATCCACATTCAGTGGATTTGAGCAATCGCACGCTCTGATTGGCTACTCTACTACTAGGCTATCAGCTCATATACCGTGAGTGGAGAAAAACAAAATGGCGGCGCGTGTTGCTGAACCAACCGAGGATGAAATGAAAACTACTTGAAAACAAAGCCCCGCCGCCAAAAAAAGAAACAAAATACGGAATGAAAGTATTTGATGGTAGGAACGGTTTTTTTTTTTCAAGAATTATTATTATCGCATTTTTCACAAATTGCTCATCATTTCGCTGGTTTGTTTACATTCTAAGCGGAAATTATTTTGTTGGATGTGGATAGAATAAAACCGTTATTCCACTCAATCTTGTCGTACATGGTTTATAGCCGACTCGGCACTCTGCGCCTCGTCAGCTATCAGCTCATGTACGACTCAATTTCATGGAATAACTGTTAATTATTCATCTCCGTCTCGGTTATTATTCACCGATATTCACGTCGCCTTCAGCGAATAATTGTTAATTACAAAACCAATTACAACCACAGCACCAGTGATAATAGACTAACTTCAGAGATAGAAAAAACAAACATGACATGCATTTTTAACTCTGATCTTCACTGAACATTCCTCACACATCTACTCGTGATTATTTAGCTGATTTTTCTCCTGTCTCAAAACCTGGCAATAACAAATGACTAAGTCCCAGGACAAATGTATCTTCAAAATACATCCGAATCAGAAACATGCAGGTTTTCTTTTGCTCTCGTCCACCAGGAACAGCTGAGAAATGAGTAGGTGTAATTTTCTCATCTATTAACTCTCAGAGAGCATAAAAGAATAAAATAAACGAGCTTACTAAAGGGTTTCAGACGTAAAAAAAAAAGTATTAACAGGCTTTCAAACAGGTACGTGTCAAAGTAACACACAGCCGTTGACGAACAACGTCAAAAATGTCTCTGTCAAATTTCATATCTTTAAAGTGCATCAAAGCATGATGCGTGATTTCAGGTCGTCTGGTAGAATATGCTAGCAGGGCTATGACCTCGTTCTCTCTGAAGGAAAAAAAATGCATCTCATCTCATTATCTCTAGCCGCTTTATCCTGTTCTACAGGGTCGCAGGCAAGCTGGAGCCTATTCCAGCTGACTACGGGCGAAAGGCGGGGTACACCCTGGACAAGTCGCCAGGTCATCACAGGGCTGACACATAGACACAGACAACCATTCACACTCACATTCACACCTACGCTCAATTTAGAGTTACCAGTTAACCTAACCTGCATGTCTTTGGACTGTGGGGGAAACCGGAGCACCCGGAGGAAACCCACGCGGACACGGGGAGAACATGCAAACTCCGCACAGAAAGGCCCTCGCCGGCCGCTGGGCTCGAACCCGGACCTTCTTGCTGTGAGGCGACAGTGCACCACCGTGCTGCCCTCGAGAAAGAGGATGTGAAATAAAAATGGACATGATTATAAAAAAAAAAAAGCCTTAGGCAAAAATAGAAGTAACTAGATTAAGCAAATTGTTCAGGTTGAGTAATGCATTATATCACATGGTCTCATCAATAAGAATGAGACGGGGCAAATTATTACGCACACTTAAAGGCAGACAGGCAGTTGCGTTCGTGATTTCATTTCTTTTTAAACATTTCAAGCTCATAGGCAACGGTTTTAATTTTATGCACATTTGAAACTTTATATGTTAAAACACCCTTTTTTAATTAATTGCTCATTTTAACATCGTGGTTGTCCAGCGCTCTGTGCTTTAATGCTTGGCGTGATGTTCCGAGTGATGTTGCTCGGTGGCGTCGCGGCAGCTGTGCAGGCGGTTTGGGACATACCAGCGCTCTGCGTGGCAGTGCTTCTGTGCTCGCTTTGTGGATCCATGGTGTGGTGTTCGAGCGATGTTGCTGGCGGCATCATGGCGGCTGTGCTGGAGGTGTGGGACTTGTTTTCGTGCGCCTTTTGGTGGGACTGTGGCTGCTACATCACTGGAATGACATCCTGACCTCTATTTGGCGGACTTTTTTTTCTCTTTCTTTCTGCCTATAATTGTAAAGTGACCTTGGGTTTTGAGAAAGGCGCTATATAAATTGAACCTATTATTAATTGTTGAACCTATTATTCACTGCAGTCAATATTTTTGTGCTGAACTCATGTCACATGACTGGCGGCCATTTTGAAATTGCCAGATCCAAGTGCATACTTTAAACCCAAAACTAACAGACACAAAGAAGCACTCAAACTGCTGTCAAAAGTCCTCACCAGGTAAGTTAAATTGTGTTTTATATCAAATGGAGCTTATTCTTTACATTTCCATGAAAAAATTGATTCCATTGAGTATCACAGCTTTGGGGCCTTTTAGATCTAACAAGTAGCTTTGTTCACTGATTGATATTATGACTAAGAAAGAGAAAATTACCACATTTTATCTCTCTCTGTACATCAAATCATATGTCAATTTGGAAAGTGTCGCATCAGTTACCAAGAATGTTGCGTCAGTTACTGTACATTCCATGATCTCAACTGTCAGTTCTAAACATTTTTCATAGTTCATTTCTTTCATTGTATACTATGGCATGTTAAAAGCAAAGTTGGAAAAAATGTGAATAAAATTGCAACAAGTTTCACAGAAATTGGCGTTTGTACTTGTGTGCTCACAGCTGTCGAATTCACCAAGTTGCGTCAGTTACCAATGTGATCTGCATGCCACTAAATAAATTATTCATATCTGGGGGAAAAACTCTGTATTGTCCAAGATGGCCTTTGGGCCTTAAGCCATCATAGATTTGTTTGAGTTTGCCCTTTCTATAATAGCCACACAGTTTCATTTTAAACCCTCTGAATGTTGCGTCAGTTACCTGTGGAATTGCCCCCAAATAAAAATTTATTCTAGCAATTTATCCATTTTAAAAGTTATGATATTGTTAAAAATAGGCTTACCTAGATGCACCAAAACCGGATATCCGCTTGTGACATAACTGGATCACTAGAACACTGTTTACCTTTGTTACACAGAGCCATCAAATAAAGGCTTCGAAATCTAAAAACAAAAAAAATCCCCAGGCGCCACTGCTCTCTCTCTCTCTCTCTATGTGCATGCGCATGCATGTGTTTTCACTGCTTCAGATGGGTTAAATACAAAGAACTTCACTGTGGTGTAATGTATATGTGACAAATAAAGGCTTCTAATTCTAAAAAGCTAATCAGAAATTTTCTGTAACCTTGTGATTTTACTGGCAACAAAATACGTGAATCAACAGGCTTTACTTTTATGAAGTGTAAATCTAACTCTGCTAGAGAACGCATACTCAGTACTGACACAGATACTATTAAGCGATGTCCGTTGTCATAGCAATCTGATTCTTGTCGTCTAAAAGGATCACTTTTCTCAGTGAATAGAAATAAACAGTCACATAAAATTACAAGGACAAATTTAATATTTTGAAAAGCAAACAAGCAAACAAAACAAAAAAAAAAAAACCACTGCAAGTTGTCAGCAATGGAGCATTTATCGGCGGATAAAGGTGTCTGCTCACGTGTGTGTTTTCACTGTTTCAGTGATCAGGCTTATTTTTACAGCTTGACACTCGGGCATCCTGAGTGTTGTTTACAACAATTTTTTTTTTTTAAAGATATTTTTTTGTGCTTTTTGCACCTTTATTGGATAGGACAGTGTAGAGACAGGAAATGAGCAGGAGAGAGAGAGATGGGAAGGGATCGGGAAATGACCTCGGGCCGGAATCGAACCCGGGTCGCCCGCATTCATGGTATGGCGCCTTAACCACCTGAGCCACGACGCCCCCAACAATTTAAAAGTAAATGTATCTACTAGATCTCATCCTCGGTAAATCATACGGAGTGTAAGTGACGTCACAATCTCTGATTATCTCACGCAATTTGTCCTCAGGGTGCGATATGTGAACCTCAGAGAAAGTAAGACGGCAGCACTCAGGACATTGTTTTTCTTTCCAAATAAAATCTGTACACAGTATGTACAGATCTGAACAAATGAATAATTTAATACGTCTTGCATGGATATTATCCGTCAGCGTAAAGGAGTTTGGGCTTTGTTTGGCTTTAAGCTGTGGTTGGTAGAAGAGAGCAACTGGACTTGCTTGAAAAGTCTTGAAGACGTTTCGCCTCTCATCCGAAAGGCATCCTCAGTTCTATCTGTCTCTGTTCAGTGATGGTCATTCCAGGTTGACAAAAATGAACGTCTTCAAGACCTTTCAAGCAAGTCCAGTTGCTCTCTTCTACCAACCACAGATTACTATGTACCTGGAGGACTGAGTATCTTCACAGATATGTTTGGCTTTAAAGTGCCATTCCACCATTGGATGTATTCTTTGGCATAAAATACAATATATTTTATGACAACATGACTAGACAGAGAAATCTTTTAGCTTCAAAACGATATATCAAACATAATTTTTTGACAACGACAAGTATATTAATTTTGCGACCAAAGTCACCTACCCTTTTAATTTCCGCGCGGTAGTGAAACGTGATGTCATCGGCAGGTTCCCCTTCTTGTGTACCACGTGTCGGTCTATTTTTAGACCAGGAAACCCCCAAAGTGAGAGAGTCATTTCTCCTCGTATATGGGGGCCAAAAAAATTGCGAAAAATTTTGAGTTAATCTTTCAGTTAGCTAGATTTATTGGTATTAGCTAGATTTATTGGTATTATTTTTATCGCGTTCTATCCGCCATTGCTGATAATATGTGCCATGTCACACGGTACACAAGAAGGGGAACCTGCCGATGACATCACGCACGGAAATTAAAAGGGTAGGTGACTTTGGTCGCAAAATTAATATACTTGTCGTTGTCAAAAAATTATGTTTGATGTATCATTTTGAAGCGGTGGCACGGTGGTGTAGTGGTTAGCGCTGTCGCCTCACAGCAAGAAGGTCCGGGTTCGAGCCCCGTGGCCGGCGAGGGCCTTTCTGTGCGGAGTTTGCATGTTCTCCCCGTGTCCGCGTGGGTTTCCTCCGGGTGCTCCGGTTTCCTCCACAATCCAAAGACTTGCAGGTTAGGTTAAGTGGTGACTCTAAATTGAGCGTAGGTGTGAATGTGAGTGTGAATGGTTGTCTGTGTCAGCCCTGTGATGACCTGGCGACTTGTCCAGGGTGTACCCCGCCTTTCGCCCGTAGTCAGCTGGGATAGGCTCCAGCTTGCCTGCGACCCTGTAGAACAGGATTAAGCGGCTAGAGATAATGAGATGAGATATCATTTTGAAGCTAAAAGATTTCTCTATCTAGTGATACCATTTATACATGTTGTCAAAATATATTGTATTTTATGCCAAAGAATACATCCAATGGTGGAATGGCACTTTAAGGTGTAAAAATTTTGATTGGTGGCACCATTGGCCTCCCATATTAAACTCTTAAAGAACTTTGGAGAGGAGAAAAAAGCATAATAATAATAATAATAATAATAATAATGATGATGCAGGTTTTTTTTTTTAAGTGTCAGCCCTGTTCTTACATCACCATGATGTTACACAATGGACAGATAACTTATACAAACATTTCCACTGTTAAAGTGATCTACTTTTACTCTGACTTTAATAAAATAAAACTAATTCCCTATGAAAGTGGTGTGCAGTAATGAGTGTGCACCCTGAGCCTGGGTGTAGAGACAGTGTCCTGTGCAGCTGGGGTGAAACCGGGAGTGTGCTGCCTGAGAACATCTCTTACCTTCCGCACTCACTGCTCCACAGGATCCGGCTGAGATTCGAACCAATGTCCGCTGGCTGTTCGACACCGCAGCCCGGTTCGGTCCAAGGTCCCTGATCCCCGCCCCCGAGATCCTGCACACGCCAAAAAAAACTTCCCCGAGCCACAGTGGGTGAGGAGTGCAAAACACCCACAATGCAACACGTGGAGGTGGAGAGGAAAAAGCGCTCGAGCGCGCCGTACGAAACACGCGCACAGCGGGGAAGTGAGCGCGCGACTCCAGCGGCACCACGTGGCCTTGGATAGATCCAGTTATTAGGTTTGTATCACATCATCACCATCACGTCATCACCATCACATCACCATCACATCATCAGGAGTGTGTGTGTGTGTTAGATGGTGATGGATAAAAAAAGAAAAAAAAGAAGGCAGAGAGGGAATGATAGATAAAGCAAGAAAGAGATAAATGAGAGAAAGCGAGATAGATGAGAAAGAGATGAAAGAGAAACAAAAAGAAGGGGGAGAGAGATGATAAAATAAGAGGTGGAAGATAGAAAAAGAGAGGGATATGAGAGCTGATAAAATAAGAGGTGAAAGAAAAAGAGAGGAAGTGAGAGATGAGAAAGATCTGAAAAAAGAGAAGCAAACAGAAGAGAGGAATGAGAGAGAGAGGATGGTGATGGATAAAAGAGAGAAAGAAAGAGGAAGTGAGTTGGATGAGAAAGAGATATGAAAAAGAGAAACAAAAAGGCAGAGAGAGAATGATAGATAAAGCAAGAAAGAGATAAATGAGAGAAAGCGAGATAGATGAGAAAGAGATGAAAGAGAAACAAAAAGAAGGGGGAGAGAGATGATAAAATAAGAGGTGGAAGATAGAAAAAGAGAGGGATATGAGAGCTGATAAAATAAGAGGTGAAAGAAAAAGAGAGGAAGTGAGAGATGAGAAAGATCTGAAAAAAGAGAAGCAAACAGAAGAGAGGAATGAGAGAGAGAGGATGGTGATGGATAAAAGAGAGAAAGAAAGAGGAAGTGAGTTGGATGAGAAAGAGATATGAAAAAGAGAAACAAAAAGGCAGAGAGAGAATGATAGATAAAGCAAGAAAGAGATAAATGAGAGAAAGCGAGATAGATGAGAAAGAGATGAAAGAGAAACAAAAAGAAGGGGGAGAGAGATGATAAAATAAGAGGTGGAAGATAGAAAAAGAGAGGGATATGAGAGCTGATAAAATAAGAGGTGAAAGAAAAAGAGAGGAAGTGAGAGATGAGAAAGATCTGAAAAAAGAGAAGCAAATAGACGAGAGGAATGAGAGAGAGAGGATGGTGATGGATAAAAGAGAGAAAGAAAGAGGAAGTGAGTTGGATGAGAAGGAGATATGAAAAAGAGAAACAAAAAGAAGGCAGAGAGAGAATGATAGATGATAAAGCAAGAAAGAGATGAAAGAGATAAATGAGAGAAAGCGAGATAGATGAGAAAGAGATGAAAAAGAGAAACAAAAAGAAGGGGGAGAGAGATAAAATAAGAGGCCGAAGATAGAAAAAGAGAAAGTGAGATAGATATGAGAGATATGAAAAAGAGAGGGATATGAGAGAGAGATGATAAAATAAGAGGCGGAAGATAGAAAAAGAGAGTGAGATAGATATGAGAGATATGAAAGAGAGGGATATGAGAGAGATGATAAAATAAGAGGTGAAAGAGAGGAAGTGAGATAGATGAGAAAGGTCTGAAAAAAGAAGCAAATAGAAGAGAGGAATGAGAGAGAGATGATGTGATGGATAAAAGAGAAAAAGAGGTGAAAGATGGAGATAAAGGAGAGAAAAAAAGAGAGGACGCAAGTTCGATGAGAAAGATATGAAAAAGAGAAACAAAAAGAAGGCAGAGAGAATGATAGATGATAAAGCAAGAAAGAGATAAATGAGAGAAAAAGCTAGATAGATGAGAAAGAGATGAAAGAGAAACAAAAAGAAGGGGAGAGAGATGATAAAATAAGAGGTGGAAGATAGAAAAAGAGAAAGTGAGAGATAGAGATATGAAATAGAGAAACAAAAAGGAGAGGGATGAGAGAGAATAATAGATAATAAAATAAGAGGTGAAAGAAAAAGAGGAAGTGAGATAGATGAGAAAGATCTGAAAAAAAGAGAAGCAAATAGAAGAGAGGAATGAGAGAGAGAGAGATGATGGTGATGGATAAAAGAGAAAGAAAGAGGTGAAAGATGGAGATAAAGGAGAGAAAAAAGAGGAAGCGAGTTCGATGAGAAAGATATGAAAAAAGAGAAACAAAAAGGCAGAGAGAGAATGACAGATGATAAAGAAAGAAAGAGGTAAAAGAGAAAAAGAGAAACAAAAAGAAAGGAGACATAGATGATAAAATAAGAGGTAGAAGATTAAAAAAGAGAAGAGAGGAAGTGAGACAGACGAGAAAGAGATTTGGGGAAAAAGAGAAGCAAATAGGAGAGAGGAATGAGAGAGAGAATGATAGATGATAAAGAAACAGGTGAAAAAGAAAAAAGATGAGATGAAAAAGAGAAACAAAAAGAAGGGAGAGGGATGAGAGATGAGAATGATAGATGACAAAGAAAGAGATGCAAGATAGAGATGAGAGAACATGAGATGGATGAGAGATATGAAAAAAAGAGAAACAAAAAAAGGAGAGAGAGAATGATAGATGATAAAATAAGAGGTGAAAGAAAAAGAGAGGAAGTGAGATAGACAAGAAAGAGATCTGAAAAAAGAGAAGCAAATAGAAGAGAGGAATGAGAGCAAGAGAGAGAATGATAGATGATAAAGTAAGATGTAAAAAAGTGAGGTAGATGAGAAAGAGACATGAAAAAAGAGAAACAAAAAGAATGGAGAGGGATACGAGAGAATTTTTCTCCTAATTATTCCAAGTATCCCACAACATCCAATCCCAATCAACCCGAACCCAATCTATCTTAATCCAGCCCAATCTACCAGAACCAATCTAACTAAACCCAACCTACTATAATAACCTACTGTATGTGCCATAACCCAACCCAGTCTAACCCAACCCAGTTTACCCAAACCAATCTAAACCCAACCTACTGTAACCTAATGTTCCATAATCCAATCCAATTTAACCAAAACCTAGCCCAATCTGGGGGCAGCGCGGTGGTGTAGTGGTTAGCACCGCCACCTCAGAGTAAGAAGGTTCTGGGTTCAAGCCTGGTTGCCGAAGGGGACCTTTCTGTGTGGAATTTGTATGTTCTCTTCATGTCTGCTCTGCATGGGTTTCCTTTGGGTGCTCTGGTTTCCCCCACAGTCATAGACATGCAGTTAGGTTAATTGTCCATTGATCAAGCTTGGAGAGGGATGGGCTCCATCAAGGTTAAAATGCCCTAGACTCACCAATTACGGACTGTTAAAATGTCATCAGTGGTGTCCCTTACGGCCCTTACTGGCTATGGGAAGAAGAACCCAATCTGATCTAACCCAACCCAACCGAAGTACCCCACAACATTCAATCCCAAATCAACACTAACCCAATCCATCTTAATCCAACCCAATCTACTCTAACCAATCTAACCCAAGTTCCCCACCCCACCCCAACATAACTTCACAACAAGAAGGTTCTGGGTCAAACTTGCTGGTTTCTGTATGGAGTTTGCATGTTCTCTTCATGTCTGTGTAGGTTTTCTCTGGGTGCTCTGGTTTCCCCCACAGTCCAAAGACATGCAGTTAGGCTATTTGTCCATTGATCAAGCTTGGAGAGGGATGGGCTCCATCAAGGTTAAAATGTCATCAGTGGGGCCCCTACAACCTTTGCTGGCTATGGGAAGAACAACCACCATCCAATCTGATCTAACCCAACCGAACTATCTAAAGTCCTTCCCACACCATATGACGCATTAAGCAGCGCCGATCTCCGTTTCTGTAGCCCTCGGCCTCTCAACTATTACATAGCTAGGGTTACAGTGGGGGGGCTGGTCCTCTGGTAACCGCGAGAGTTTGACTCCCCACTCACATCTGTATTGCAGTGTGCCTTGCCAGATGGCAGTAGGTACCATTTTTGATGATGATCTTTGGTATAACCCGACCGTGAGTAGAACTCGCGATCGAGAGGTGGACACGCTAACCACTAGGCCAACTCGCGGTTAGATCAGATTGGGTTGGGTTATGGCACATTAGTGTAGCAGATAACTGAAACAATCTTTCAAATGGTGATACAAGCACCAAACTTGGCACAAATACTCCTTAGACATTATTCTTTTGAAAAACTACGCGGGCCACCTGAAATTCAAGATGGCCGCCGCTGCAGACTTGAAAATGGGATATAATCTGGCCACTTTGACCGATTTGAATGATCTTGGTGTCTAAAAGTAGGTTTTTGACTATGAGAAATCTAAAATTCCCACTCTTAACCTTCTAGGGAGCTCCTTTCTGCCATTTCTAGCAAAAATATGATGAAAAATATACATAGACCAGAACATATCCTACAAACTATTTTATTTATTTGTTATTTTTAAATGCACAACTGGAATGTTTAGTTATGGTCAATGTTTGTCACTGCAGAGTGCAATGAGTCAAATACAGAGCTCACAAATGCACTGTTCACCCCAGCAGTGAGCTGCATGTTTTCACTTGTCCTCACATTTGCAGCTACATAGTCCGGTGCAGGTGAGACTGAATCGGTAGCATTTGCACCTTCCACGGCATTCAGATTTGCATCCACATTTGGTCAGCTGTTGGCAACTCTCGGCAATAGGTGGAAGCGTTGTCCAGAAGACCTTCCATGTGTCTCCACTCTTTGTCCATCCCCAGTCAGCAGGACTTTGTGTTTCTGGTTGGCGCAGTGTTGACTGACTCCATATACAGCCTGCTTGATAGGCAGCGCGCTTTGCATGCTGAAGTAGTGCTGCTTGAGTTGGAGGGATGGCTTCATATGGCCTCTGCTTTCGAGCAAACATATCCAGCCTGGCATCATCAACACGTGCAACTGTACTGGACCTGTCATACATTGTCACCACAAACTTCTCCAGGACCTCCAGCTCATCATCATCTACTGTTGGTGGGTACTGGCTGAGCTTGGCAAAGACATCAGAAGCTTCAGCATACACATCCCAGGTTTGCCATGCAGACTTCTTCCCTTTGCTGCGGAAGCCTGATACAACATCGCAACCAATGAAGGCATGGAAGAAGAGTATTCCTTTGCTCTTCCCCAGTCCTAAAGAGAGGTGCAGGTCATGTACAGGAATCCATCTCAGGTTCCGTCCTTGGCCAAAGGCCACCCACAACTGGTGCAGACCAATCCCTTAAAGGAGAGGCAGAACACCGATTGCTATGACGAGGACATCCTCTACCTCTACTGCTACACCCTACACCCCAAACTATAATTATTGCTACAGTCTATACAAACGTGCATGCTAGCTATGTTAGTGGACTATTTTACAAAAGGCCAAGAATAAGGCAAAAGTAAGCTTCTGAGTGATTTTATTCTCCCAGATTTGGATTCTACATGGTCAAAAATGTATAATTTGATGCCAGAGTCATCCATATCGGACAAGTCTGTGCATAGTTATGGCAAAACGATATATTTCTGTACTGGACAGGGCAGCCATCTTGAATTTCAAGTGGCCCGCGTACTTTTTCAAAAGAATAATGTCTAAGGAGTATCTGTGCAGAATTTGGTGCTTGTATCACAATTTGAAAGATTCCTCTGAAATATTATGTTATCTGCTGCACTACATTGAGTTATAGTAGGTTGGGTTTAGTTAGATTGGAACCAAAGTATCCCACAACATTAAATCCCAGTCAACCCTAACTCAATCCAACCCAATCTACCCATCCCACCCCAATCTACTCTACTCCAACATAACTTCACAACAAGGTGGTTCTGGGTCAAACTTGCTGGTTGATGGGAGTCTTTCTGTGTGGAGTTTTCATGTTTTCCTCATACTTGTGCGGGTTTCCTCAGGGTGCTCCGGTTTCCTCCCACAGTCCAAAAATATGTAGATTAAGTCAACTGGCAATTCAAAAGCCCAACCCAAACTAAGCTAACTCAACCTAATTTAACTTAAACATAACCCGACCCAACAAATCATTGGTGTCGTTTGTTTGTCTGACGCAAACAGACAAACAAAAACTAAATCTGAGGTACAAGTATGCATGTCACTACTAGGACAGAATTTAAGGTCTTTGAAGGGAGGTAATTAAGAGAGAAACTGTATACATGTTATGACAACCGTTATGTTCAGCTAACTTCAAAACCACCATCACCGATTCTACCTTTAATCAGACTTTCTGTTTGATCATCCTGATCTAATTAGAGTCGTGTTCACTTCTCGCCTCTCACATCTTTCCACTGATAGACACTAACCTAATATCAACATTCAAAAGGAGTCCTCTTCATTTTTACCATAAAAGGAAATGTTTGGTTTAATAGCGCAACACTAACTCAGCTGCGGTCTGCTAGCGCTGCCATTAGTGAAATAGCCCGTTCATGTTTTTGTTATGAGCCATTTTACTGAGCAGAATATTGTAAACAGTAATAAAAGCCTTCCCAATACAAGAAGCAGCCGGTGTGCTTTGATTAAAGGTGTTGATTCTGTAGTAATCAACTGGCTGTACATGTTTATTCTTCATGCATCATTTGCATATCATGTAACGTTCCATATATTTTTATATAAAATTACACACAAGTCTCGTTTTTCCTCATTGTGTAAAAATTAGAATGGTATTAAACTCAGCAATAAAACTTGCAGTGTGTTCACTCTGCACACCACAAAACTAATTAATAATAATAATAACAATACCATCATGATGATGAATTATTCATGAAATGTTCTCCACACCAGAAATCAAATCAAGTCTTTTATCAGAACACCAACACTAGTGGAGGAAAAACTAACATGTCAGACAAACGAGTGAAAGCATCCAAGCAGAAAGTGTGGATTTCTAACCAATGGGATTTATTAGATTCTATAAACATAGGAAAATAATCTAAAGTCATGCAGGCAAATGTGCAAATTAAACCTCCATCACTGACAGCAATGAGATTTTTATCGTCATCATCACAGAGTCAAAAGATATCCAAAGTTAACATTTGTAAAATACGAATTGGGGTGGGTGGGTGTTGTGTTAGTTTTAAAGGTCCCATGGCATGAAATTTTCACTTTCTGAGGTTTTTTAACGTTAAAATGAGTTCCTCTGACCTTCTTAAGTCACCCCAGTGGCTAGAAATGTCATAATGTGTAAACCAAACTATGCCCACCCTTTGTCAACATTTGAGAATGGCGCGTCAAAATGGCACGTTGATAGGCTCTTCCCTTTACTACGTCAGCAAGGGAGATGATCCCCACGCCCCCCGGATTCCCACCCACTGTATGGATTGCCCGCCCAGCTCAAAAGTTGCCACCATAGATACGTCACTTCAATTTTGTAGTGAGGAGACCATAGAGGACACAACAACATGGCACCACCTAAGCGAGCGAAACATGGAAGTTGCGCTGTACATGGATGTGACAACACAGAAAAGAGTCTGTTTTTACTGCCGACGGGAGAGCCCCTGAAGACGCAGTGGCTTAATTTTATTTACTTCAATAATACGCCGTCGAGTCTACCTAAGACGGTGAATGTTTGTCGGAAGCATTTTCCTGATGAATGTTTCCACAACTTGGGACAGTACAGGGCAGGTTTTGGACATCAACCGTCACTGAAGCCTGGGTCCGTACCAAGCATCCCTGCCACATCAGCCACAAACACCGAACAAGTAAGTGTATAACTGTTAAGTTGTTTTGCTGTGTTTTAAAATCGGTGCGTTAGCCTTGCAATGGCTACATTAGCTGTGCGACTAACCGCTTCCTGCAGTTAGCCAGGTACTCTGCGCTGAAGGTACTCCTGCTGAAGTTGGTGATTTACAGTTTGTTCAACTGCTTGCGCTTCTGCTTCGGGGTCGGACTCCGGGTCAAAAGCAAAAGCTTGGACTGTTGCTTGACCTTCCATTGCTACTGTTCACACACAGGTAGCATGCCCGCAGCTTGGTCAAGCCCCTCCCCCCATGGCCCGCCCCCACCCTCTACCCTTCCCCGCCTCCATGCTTCTCATTAGCAAAACAACGCACTGGGAAAAGCGCTGAAATGGGGCTTTCTCCCAGGAGGCTATATCTACGTGCCGAGGGTTCATTTCGAGAAAGGCTGCGGATATAACATCCGGAAACCTCCACGAGCCCGTTTAAAGCATCAACAAACCACCATGCCATGGGTCCTTTAAAAGAGCCATACTCTACTCGACATGGAAAATTCATCAGATTACACCAGATCATTGATATCATCATGATACAAAACCGTCTGTGCAAAATCTGACTTAAATTTCTTACTTTTAGGGTAAACATCATGAAAAATGAAAAAAAAATTTTTTATAAACCTAGTCTGCACATTTAAACATTTTTAAAGCAGCGATAATTTTTTTTTTTTTTTGCTACAAACACCAGTCAACTGACAGATTTAAATCAGCAAAGTAAGTGGTTTGATTTTTTTTTAAGAAAGAAATTGAAAGGACACTTTCATTATATACAAAAGGAGGTAATCTAACAAAATAAAATAAAATTAAAAATGTTCACTGCTAGAACATCGTTGTATTAAACTGTTGATCTGCGTAGATCCAATCCATCGGACAGCATTACCGGCTCAAAGTGGCATTTACTGTATACGTTTAATTGTGCGCAAAAACGTTAGACTTCAGGTTTTTACAACACCGTGATTACAGAGTAAAAGGTCGGCTAAAAAGTTAACACAGTCCAGAGACTGGGAATAAAAGTGAATCAAGATGCGTCTACACTACAGTGATGGATTAAAATAAATCAATTTGCTACAGGCTGCTAAAGCAAAGATAAAACAAAAAAAGTTTGCAAACTTCCTCACAGGCAGTTCTCACGGATTGTACTGTAGTGACCTCGGCACTGGACGTGACCTTTTTACCTGGGGGTCGCTGCTCCATGCCTCATTGTAATTCACAAAATCAGTACATTTATAACACTGATCGATTCTCGGTGACAAACAAAACAAAAAAAAACAAGCAAACAAACAAAAAAAAAACCTCCCACAGCTAGTTGGACCTTAGGATGTAATTATACCACAGTGCTGTCGAATTCTCAATCCTGATTGGTCAGAAGGTATTGATTAATTTCCTTTAACAGCAGCTCTGATAATACTGCCAGCTGTAAGACAAGTCACATGTTTATATCAGTTACGGTTTCTATGGTAACAGTGACTTGCATGGTGGGCATGCTACAGAATCTAAGTGGTAACAGGAAACACCTTGTTTCGTTTACATTAAAATGTCATGTTGTTTGGTAATAAGCTGTAAATTTTAACTGTTGGCACTTAGCGGTTATTTAAGCGGAATAAATCACTACCGGGTATGCTGCTATAGGAAATTATTATACATACAGGACACTTTTTCGATGGAATAAAAACGTGTGTTCTATTCCCTTTGAGCAGGTTTCATTCATTTGGTTCGATAGCATGCGATATTGTTAGCGTATCACGTCGCTCTACCTACGGGAGAATGAGCGTTGAATATGGTTTATGACAATATGACGTCACATGTCGGAGACGTAAAACTTCCGTGCTAGCCAGCGACTGTGACAATTTGTGAACAAGCATGGCCGCCAGGTTTGCTACATTAAATACGGAAGAATTTGAAAGAATTTTGGCTGCCAGGTTGCTCTGTTGTGTGTAGCTGTTGATGTTGACTTTAAAAAAGTTAATTACACAGGGAAATATTATTATTATTATTACTACTACTACGTTCAAAAGTTTGGGGTCACTTTGAAATGTCCTTATTTTTGAAAGAAAAGCACTGTTCTTTTCAATGAAGATCGCTTTAAACTAATCAGAAATCCACTCTATACATTGCTAATGTGGTAAATTACTATTCTAGCTGCAAATGTCTGGTTTTTGGTGCAATATCTCCATAGGTGTATAGAGGCCCATTTCCAGCAACTCTCACTCCAGTGTTCTAATGGTACAATGTGTTTGCTCATTGCCTCAGAAGGCTAATGGATGATTAGAAAACCCTTGTACAATCATGTTAGCACAGCTGAAAACAGTTGAGCTCTTTAGAGAAGCTATAAAACTGACCTTCCTTTGAGCAGATTGAGTTTCTGGAGCATCACATTTGTGGGGTCGATTAAAGGAACAGTCCACCGTACTTCCATAATGAAATATGCTCTTATCTGAATTGAGACGAGCTGCTCCGTACCTCTCCGAGCTTTGCGCGACCTCCCAGTCAGTCAGACGCAGTCAGACACGCTGTTACTCCTGTTAGCAATGTAGCTAGGCTCAGTATGGCCAATGGTATTTTTTGGGGCTGTAGTTAGATGCGACCAAACTCTTCCGCGTTTTTCCTGTTTACATAGGTTTACATGACCAGTGATATGAAACAAGTTCAGTTACACAAATTGAAACGTAGCGATTTTCTATGCTATGGAAAGTCCGCACTATAATGACAGGCGTACTAACACCTTCTGCGCGCTTCGACAGCGCATTGATACGGAGCTCAGATATCAACGCGCTGCCGAAGCGCGCAGAAGGTGTTAGTACGCCTGTCATTATAGTGCGGACTTTCCATAGCATAGAAAATCGCTACGTTTCAATTTGTGTAACTGAACTTGTTTCATGTCACTGGTCATATAAACCTATGTAAACAGGAAAAACGCGGAAGAGTTTGGTCGCATCTAACTACAGCCCCAAAAAATACCATTGGCCATACTGAGCCTAGCTACATTGCTAACAGGAGTGACAGCGCCTCTGACTGCGTCTGACTGACTGGGAGGTCGCGCAAAGCTCGGAGAGGTACGGAGCAGCTCGTCTCAATTCAGATAAGAGCATATTTCATTATGGAAGTACGGTGGACTGTTCCTTAAAATGCTCAAAATGGCCAGAAAAATGTCTTGACTTGATTATTCGGCTTGACTGCGCTAGTGTTGGCCTTCGCTAACACTACACTGGCTGGAAGGTAACTGGACTGCCATGCTAACAGCACTGAGTCGCGAGGGAGCTAGCGATGGCCTTCAAGGTTCAAAATCACTTTATTATCCCCTAATGGGGCAATCTTTTGTGCAATAGATAGTATACAGCTCACACCCAATCACACACACACTGCTAACACTACACTACACTTCGCTAACACTACACCAGCTGGAAGGTAACTGGACTGCCATGCTAACAGCACTGAGTCGCGGGGGAGCTAGCGTTGGCCTTCAAGGTTCAAAATCACTTTATTATCCCCTAATGGGGCAATTTTTTGTACAGTAGATAGTATACAGCTCACACCCAATCACACACACACACTGCTAACACTACACTTCGCTAACACTACACCGGCTGGAAGGTAACTGGACTGCCATGCTAACAACACTGAGTCACGGGGGAGCTAGCGTTGGCCTTCGAGAACGCTGATATGAAGAGAGTATGTATAATAATAATAATGGCTGGTTTGTTCGTGGTCTATCAGATATATTCCATTCAGCTACTCGTTTTTGACTTGTTCAATATCATGCTAGCTGAATGGAATATATCTGATATACCACTCAACGCCAACTGATATTATTTAAATAATCAACTTTAGGTTAATAACATCACGCTGCTACTGATCGTCTTCCTATAACAGCACACCCCTGCACATTTTATTCCTTAATTATAATATTTATTTTAATCTAATTTATTGAAACTATAAGTTTAGAGAGGAAAAAAAAAGGATCGTTACTGTGTATATTTAGCAAATGTTAATATATGGATTGCATGTTGTAAAAATAACTTCCTATGATGTTTTTGGGTTCTCAAGTCATGTAAAAGATTTTGCTCTTTTTTTCAGATCACGAGTTTGAATCTTGACAATTCACGCCCAGTAGTTTAAATAGCACTGGTTTGACCTATCAACCGTTTGCACCATTTCTAGCTCCACACGTACCCTGATAAAAGGGAACCCAATTGCATCATAGGTACTTATATACAGACAACCGACTTCCTACTGAACCGTGCCATATCACGCTGTCCGATGAAGTTGTGCAACTTTCTTATCTCGTGAATACAGAATAGCACAGCGCTCTCCTAGAAGCATGTTAAAGAAGAAAATCTAGGCTTTATATCTTCTAAGATGGGTGATGGTCATATGACCTGTAGCTAGAGGATGGAAACAAGGTAGAACTAAATTGGGAGAAAATTTTTAAAAGTATCGTGATACAAGTTTCCGGCGTAAATCGCCCCAACCCTGATTCATAGTTTCACGAACCGCTCCATCAAACTGTGCAGTGGTTATCATTCTGACGGAGTATAAAATTCACAACCTTCTGCTCTTTGTACAAAACACGGCCCAAAAAGAAGCCTACAGCACTGAGTGGTAATCCATAACGTTTCATCAGCATCGCGAGACTGGTATTAAAATAAAACGAACAGTACAACAAACACAACTGTAGTCAGTGGGCTGACAGCAGCTCTTTCCTCAAATACCTCCCTTCTCACTTCCTCACACACACACACACACGCATCCAAGGTGCCAGAGAGAGTTTGTGCAAATTCTGTAGAGAATTGTAAAAACATGGGATTGAGCAGCTTTCATTATCTACTGCACCTGCAAGAACTGGCACCAACCTCCAGCTTTTCTGCACCTCGAACACACACACATGCACAAACATGCATGAAGTGGAAAACATGGTTAAGAAAAGCCCCTAAAGACCACATCAGAGCTAAGAATTCTGATCTGAGTTTTTTTTTTTACCCACGTACATGGTTCAGCACACTCGCACAGACACACACACACACACACACACACACACACACACACTTTCACACGCACAAACAGCTGGCTTTGAAATCATCTCCGTCTCCTGGCATCAAATCACTCCATAAGGCCTCGTCCCTGTTCACCGGAGAGCGCGTCTCTCTCCACCCTCTCCTCCTGCTGCTTCCTGTCTCTCTCCTCCTCCCCTTGTCGCTCCCCCTCTGTCTCTGTGGGGCTCAGCAGGCTGCTGTTTTCACCCAGAATGCTGCACAGTTCAGACAGACGCTGCTGCATCTTGGGGATCCCTGAGAGCTGCGTCTCCAGCCGCAGCTTCTCGTCCTGCAGCGAGAGCCGTGTAGACGCGTCCAGCTTTTCGAAGCGCCAGCCGCCCTCGCCGTCAAACTGCAGCAGGTGGGTATGGTATTTCCTGTGGTCAGAGAAAAGGAGAACCATATGGCATAATTAACGAGGACCATTAATCATAACAACAGAAATAGCAATAATTAGGGAATCTGAAAGCTCATTAATTTTTAGCCTTAAATGAAATCTGTTCTAGGAGGCGGAGCACGAGTGCCTGTCAGTCCAAGCGAAGAAGCCTGGTCCTATTTGTCAGTCCAAATGAAATAGGTGTGACCTCTGAGCCTTTAGTCCTAATGAAAGGAGCATGATTTCTGTGCCAGACAGTCCCACATCAGGAGGCGCGGCCTCTACTGCGCGCCCGCCAGTGTTATGGAAGGAGGCGCGGCCTCTACTGCGCGCCCGCCAGTGTTAAGGAAGGAGGCGCGGCCTCTACTGCGCGCCCGCCAGTGTTAAGGAAGGAGGCGCGGCCTCTACTGCGCACCCGCCAGTGTTAAGGAAGGAGGCGCGGCCTCTACTGCGCGCCCGCCAGTGTTAAGGAAGGAGGCGCGGCCTCTACTGCGCGCCCGCCAGTGTTAAGGAAGGAGGCGCGGCCTCTACTGCGCGCCCGCCAGTGTTAAGGAAGGAGGCGCGGCCTCTACTGCGCGCCCGCCAGTGTTAAGGAAGGAGGCGCGGCCTCTACTGCGCGCCCGCCAGTGTTAAGGAAGGAGGCGCGGCCTCTACTGCGCGCCCGCCAGTGTTAAGGAAGGAGGCGCGGCCTCTACTGCGCGCCCGCCAGTGTTAAGGAAGGAGGCGCGGCCTCTACTGCGCGCCCGCCAGTGTTAAGGAAGGAGGCGCGGCCTCTACTGCGCGCCCGCCAGTGTTAAGGAAGGAGGCGCGGCCTCTACTGCGCACCGGCCAGTGTTAAGGAAGGAGGCGCGGCCTCTACTGAGCGCCCGCCAGTGTTAAGGAAGGAGGAGGCGCGGCCTCTACTGAGCACCCGCCAGTGTTAAGGAAGGAAGCGCGGCCTCTACTGCGCACCGGCCAGTGTTAAGGAAGGAGGCGCGGCCTCTACTGCGCACCGGCCAGTGTTAAGGAAGGAGGCGCGGCCTCTACTGCGCACCGGCCAGTGTTAAGGAAGGAGGCGCGGCCTCTACTGTGCACCGGCCAGTGTTAAGGAAGGAGGCGCGGCCTCTACTGCGCATCGGCCAGTGTTAAGGAAGGAGGCGCGGCTTCTACTGTGCACCGGCCAGTGTTAAGGAAGGAGGCGCGGCCTCTACTGCGCACCGGCCAGTGTTAAGGAAGGAGGCGCGGCTTCTACTGTGCACCGGCCAGTATTAAGGAAGGAAGCGCGGCCTCTACTGTACACCAATTAGTGTTAAGGAAGGAGGTGTGGCCTCCGCGCCCGCCAGGGTTAAGGAAGGAGGTGCGGCCTCCGCACCAGCCAGTGTTAAGGAAGGAGGTGCAGCCTCTACTGCGCACCGGCCAGTGTTAAGGAAGGAGGTGTGGCCTCCGTGCCCGCCAGGGTTAAGGAAGGAGGTGTGGCCTCCGCGCCCGCCAGTGTTAAGGAAGGAGGTGTGGCCTCCGCGCCCGCCAGTGTTAAGGAAGGAGGTGTGGCCTCCACGCCCACCAGGGTTAAGGAAGGAGGTGCGGCCTCCGCGCCCACCAGGGTTAAGGAAGGAAGCGTGGCCTCTACTGTACACCAATTAGTGTTAAGGAAGGAAGGTGTGGCCTCCGCGCCCGCCAGTGTTAAGGAAGGAGGTGTGGCCTCTGCGCCCGCCAGGGTTAAGGAAGGAGGTGCGGCCTCCGCGCCCGCCAGGGTTAAGGAAGGAGGCGTGGCCTCCGCGCCCGCCAGGGTTAAGGAAGGAGGCGTGGCCTCCGCGCCCGCCAGGGTTAAGGAAGGAGGCGTGGCCTCTACTGTACACCAATTAGTGTTAAGGAAGGAAGGTGTGGCCTCCGCGCCCGCCAGGGGTAAGGAAGGAGGCGTGGCCTCTACTGTACACCAATTAGTGTTAAGGAAGGAAGGTGTGGCCTCCGCGCCCGCCAGGGTTAAGGAAGGAGGTGCGGCCTCCGCGCCCGCCAGGGTTAAGGAAGGAGGTGCGGCCTCTGCGCCAGTCAGTGTTAAGGAAGGAGGCGTGGCCTCTGGGCAAGTCAGTCCAATTCTATGCGGCACATCCTCTGTACCCATCAAGCCCAGTGGGGGGGGCTGAGACGGGGGACAGACGGTGTCCTTCCCACACTTCAAAACTAACTTCAGAGTTCTTTAAACTCAAACTTTAAACTGCTCTGTATCATATTACTGGCTGCTTTAAATACATCTTTCATTCTTAGAGCAACTTATAATATCTAAAAAACATCTGCCAGTTCCTATGTGGTGGCGACAGGCTTCATTAATGAGAATATTCATCTCGTTTCCAAAACAATTTCAGTCAAACCAATCTGCTCAAATGCTATTCCTGGCCTGCAAACTACTCCAGCTCTAACTCCTCAGTTCTCCTCCAGCTATGCAAGAGCGTTTCGGTTAGAAAGATAACAGAAAGACCCACCATAGAGATGGACGGTGTGTGATTGAGAGAAGCGCAATCCCAGCATCCTTGGCAGCTTCAAAGATTTTGCCCTCCACATCAATACTAACGGCACTGGTGCACTCGTCCAGTAGAGCGTATTTGGGCCTGGAGGAAATCAGTCAGGGATGAGTCAACATATGGCATAGAGCTGTCAATCACAGTCAACTTTACAAGCATGAAAAGAATTTTAAAAATAATCTGCTGCCAGGAAAGCTTTTTTTTCCCTCATCTTTGTGTTTGTTTGCTCAGTATGGACAGAAAGTTTCCCAGAACCTTGAGTTGCTCTAAACTTCAAACTCTAAGGGCAGCCAAGAAGAGTATATGGTTCTATATTGAATATCAATTTGTATTTCCCCCCCCCACAAACGTGTCAAAAAATAGCCACATAAATATGATTTCCCAGTTAGTTGATCAGTTTTTGTGAATAGTCTCAAATATGCATACAAGTACAGGTTTCTGGTGAGTTTCGGACACTTTTTTTTATATATAAATAAGACATTAAAAGTCTCACTTGTGGTAGAACATCCTGGCCATGCCCATTCTCTGTTTCTCTCCTCCAGATAGAACGTCCTTCCAATCACTTTCTGCATCCCAACCTGCCAAAACACCATGCATCAACCACCTCGGTCTAGACGCAGGCCTTTCAATATTAAAATGACCTTCTATACACTTTCAGTAGCTACAGTGATCTTCAGTAGCACCAACGGCTAGTGTGTAGCTACTGGACCTTGAACTTGAGTTAGTTTCTGGGTTTCATCCAAATCAAACAGCATATGAAATTCTATTCTAAAGTAAAAAAAAAAAGTCACGCCCTTAGGCAGCTGAATTAGGTCTACTGCAGCTGAACAATGCTAAAATGTGCTGTCTATGCAGAAAAAAAAAAGTGAATCTCAGCAGCGTTTATTGGTGAACGTGTGCGCTCACCTCCCTCCCTCTCGAGGATATAGAGGAGGTTGACGGTGCGCAGGATTCCCTCTAGCTGCTGATCAGTGAAGCCTCGCTCCTGCATCTCCTGATCCGTGTCGGGGTAAATCACCTGATCCCGCAGAGTGCCCACGGACATATAAGGCCTGCGTGAACACGCGCGTGACAAGAGACAAAAAGAATTTTTCACTAGAAGCCCTCTCAAAGAAATCAAAGCTGGTATGTACACAGCCACGTTCAAAACATACAATCTTCTTCAGGAACCCTGACCACGCAATGACGGGCAAAAACACTAAAGCACTTACTCAAAAAGGTCAAATCCATTTTTGTTCCCTTGGATACTGTTTCACATTCAAGAGCAGAGGAGTAATTTGGCCGAGCATACAATTTTTCCTTTTGAGACATGGGTCGTGTACACAGTTTGCTTCACTGGTTTTGTATTTACTTTTGCTGTTCGTTTATTTTTGGACTGAATTGCTTTAAAATGCCAATTTTCTGCATTATTAAAGTAAACAGCGCTGACTAATGCTTGATCCTGATTGGTCAGAATGTGGCGATTCATTTTTCATTTTCTATAACGGTCGTTCTGATAGTAGTTCCGTCTCAAATCACAGATTTATATTCACACACACCTTCTGATACTTTATCCTCTCTATAGTCAAAGCTTGCACAGGGACTTTTATGGAAAACGCGCCATGATATAGTGACGTTTTCTGTAACAAGATGTTTATTTAGCATTTTGGAAGGACTCTCCAGGGTCAGCACTTTCGAAAAGCCTGAATTAAAGCTGTAACTTTAAATTTTCCAACAACGGAAAATCATCAGGACAGAGGACATTCCACTTTGTCGTTTCTCTGTAACATGACCGTCTGTGTTTGTCTTATTGACTTCAAAACAGTATAAACAAGAAGACAGTCATCTATATCCCCCGCCCTATATACCAAGTTTCAAGATATTATTTGTCACATTTTTCAAGTTCTGTTGCAGGAAACCAACCCGACCTCTTTACACTGACCTCAGCAGCCCATGGCATAAACCCACCGGACCATTGGCCCAGGTGAGCTAAAAATTAAAATCTCACATTTCTTAATATCAAAAGGCACATATACATTACTTAATCAACACATATACCAACTTTCAAGACCGTACCACTCTTAATTTTCAAGTTCTGCTCCGGAAACAAAACCTACCCCAAGACTAACCTGAGAGACTAAGTCTGAAATTGTTTCCATGGAAACATGAAAAATTTCTCAAATTTCTTAACATGAAAATGCACATCTACATCACCTTGTTAACATGCATACCAAGTTTCAAATCTGTATAATGAATAGCTTTGGATATATGCTCCAGAAACGAACATTGCTCTTAGAAACTAAGTCAAAATCTATTTTTTAATGTAAAAATTTGAAAAACACTTTTTTTTCTTCAAAAATCCAAAATAGTAAAAGGCACCACTTCACATGTTGCTTGATATGTACACAAAGTTTCATGAAGATATCTTCAAGGCAAGGCAAGTTTATTTATATAGCGCATTTCATACACAGTGGCAGTTCAATGTGCTTTACAGAGGTAAAAGCAAAACAGTAAACAATAGAAAATAAAATTACATAAAATAAAGGGGGAAGAAGAGAGAAAAAAAAAAAGAAGAATTAAACAATAGTAGAAATAAAATAATAAAATGAAGTAAAAGTTCAGTAAAAAAAACCAGCAGAATAAAATAGAATAAAAGTTAAGTAAAGTTTAAAACATGCAGAGACTGTAAAAGTTAAGTAAAGTTTAAAACAATTTTAAAAGTAGTTTTAAAAGATATAGCCTGGAAATGTGACCGGACGGACAGACAGCCCGACGGACGGAACCTGTTTCTATACTGGATAAAAAGAGGCTAGTTAAGGAAGGACTGTTTATAGCTTCTATAATGTAAGTACCGTATTTTTCGGACTATAAGTCGCACTTTTTTTCATGGTTCGGCTGGCCATGCGACTTATACTCCGGTGCGACGTATACATGTTTTTTTTTTTTTTCACCGCGGAATAACTGGAGCTGATGCCGAGTCTGACGACAGCCACGCAGAAGAAGAGGAAACGGCGCTTCATCTGCCGCTGGAGGCAGAGTTGTTCAGAAGCGACACCGAGGATGAGGAATTCAGTGGATTTGCTGATTTGGAGTGAAATCATCAGCTTGATAAACTTGATTGACCTGTGTTTTATTATTAATGATAGGCCTATAGTTATTTAAATAAGTTATGTAGTGATTTTAGGCAGTGCTTAATTTGTGAAGTGGGAGGTCCCAGAACGCAGGAGGTGGGTGGGTCCAGCGACTCAAAAAAAAAAAAAAAAGGCGGGGGATGGTTTACTATAACTTTACGCACATGCGCTTATTGTGTGTGTAAAATAATAATAATAATAATAATAATAAGACATTATGATCTTAGAAAATGCTTTAGTGACAAACAGTTACAGACAGTAATATGTCGTGATATTATAAAATATTAATTTTTATTAGTCTATATATTAAATTATATATTACATTTATCTTCTAAAATAACAGACTGTACTCATCACAACCGGTTTATTTCACCATTGGAGATCAGATCACACAAGACATGAGTTAAATTACTCATTTTAAGGATTTAAGTTGGGGATTTAAAAGCGGTTGTTGTTTTTTTTTCACTAGACGGTTGTTTTTACTACCGTACCTGTCTTTGGAGATGATATACCTATAGCCTACCTGACCTCTGATTTGATGAAATAAAATTCGACAAAAATGAAGAATGACACTCCTCGATGATGACTACAGCTTTAATAACACAGATGAAAGAGCCATGGGGCGATAATAAGCCCTACCGGTAAAAATATTCTAAAAGCAAACTGATTAATGCATCAGTAATAGGCTACTAATATTAGTTATAATAATAATATAGGCTATTAGTAATAACGATAGTGATAGTATTAAAGATAGTAGTAGATATTTAAAATAATCAGACTAGGCTACTTACAGGGCAAAGGGCGCGTTATCACTGCTCAGCTGTTCGTTTATTAAATAAACAATGCAGTCGCGCAGTAACCACGCGCCGCTTATCAGATACAATCACAGATTCTATGGATAGAATAACCCTTCAAAAAAGTGCGACTTATAGTCCGGTGCGACGTATATATGTTTTTTTCGTCTTCATAATGCATTTTTTGGCTGATGCGACTTAAACTCCAGAGCGACGTATAGTCCGGAAAATACGGTAATTAAAAAATAATAATGTTCCACAACATGTACTTAAATGTATCTATAAACAGATAAAGTATGACATATCATTCCTCAATTAACCGAGGCCCACTTTACACGGGGACGGTCTGAAACAAAAACGCAAAAGTCCGTTTTCGTTCTCACTTTTTTCCGCATCTACACGACCGTTTTCAAGGAGGAAATCTGCGTCTATACGGTGACGCATAAATGTGTGGAATTCAATTGGATGTGCATGCCAGGCGGCTAGGTGGTGCTGCGAAAGACCTCCGCTATGTCTGCACGCATGCGCAACGTCTTCCGTCTTGTCTGATCTGCACATCTGCGCCGCGAAAACTTTGACTACTCTGGCTATGGTAAGTAAGAAAGTAAAAAAGTAAGAGCATACTATACCCGCCTCTGTTCATTAACGGTATATGTGCAGATTCGGTATAGATGTTCGAAGGACTCCTGGACATTTATTAAAGCTGCCAGAGCAGCTTGAAGGTCCGTTGGATCGATGTGATCAGACATGCTCTTACTTTCTTACTTCCCGGGCTGGCATGTACAGTATATGACATATGTATGACGTAAACGCGTACCCGACGTGAGCAGATCCGAGCAGAGTTTCGCGTATTGGGTAGTTTAGACGGATATGCAACAGGGGCTGTTTTTACCTTATCCACTCTGGAAGGCATTTTCAATTTTTTCCGTTTTTCAGCCTCGGAAACGCTGTCCCCGTAGCCTGGGAAATCCCATGCTGCTTTGCACAATCGTTCCGATCTGAAAAGACAGCATGGAAACTATGGTCTAAAGGCTCGCCTGAGTTAGGGAGCCAATCAGAGAGTGGGGAGGGGTGGAAAGACGGTGACGCGTCCTACTCGACAAACGGAAGCTTGTAGTTTATTTGGGACTGTTTACGGATCACATTTAACATGGCGGCGAGCGATACGAACCAAACTTTCGATCAAGCTTTAGACACTGTTCTGAATAGTTTAGAGCGAAAGTTTGTTTTAAAAAAAGAACAGTTTTGTTTTGCCTTCTCTTTCCTTCTCTTCTTCGTCGCTCTAACTACGTCACCGGGTACAACTGCCATGATTGGCCATGGGCTACGTATACGCCAAATGATAGACATTCGCAACGTCCAATAAACGGCCGTTGACAATCGTAAACCACACCTCCCCTACGAGAAATTCAATAGGTGGATTCCAGACCATATTTCACTTGTGATATGATCTGGTGTTAACCAGACTACCGTCCCCGTGTAGACGAAAGGCACTTCCGATAAAATATTTAGTCGTTTTTACCCGACAGCGTCCTCGTGTAAACGGGCCCTGAAATTCATAACTGTTGGTGTCGTGGAAGTCTGTACCTCAAAAGTAGCCAAAAAAAAAATCTCACACACACACTTACATGAAAGAAGTTGCCTTAGAAGCGCTTTTATTGCACAGATTACTGCAACTCACATACTGAGTGCTATCCAGACACACGCTGGCCTCTGACCTTCTTAAAAACAGTTTTTAAGTCATGTCTCTCTTTGGAAGACCCACCCTAGGACCACCCCAAGACACAAAACGGGGGCTCCTTTTAAAATCACTGCAAAAGGACTTTCTTTGTTTAAAACACAGACTTCTGATTGGCTGCCCCAATGGGGTGTCTCAGTGGCTAAAACATATTTCCCACTATTTTCAAAAGAAAACAGACTTGCTTGCATTTACGATATGGCATTTTAAGGGTTTTACGACTTAATGTCAGGTCTGTGTTTGTCACGCGAAATGCCTTTACAATGATGATCAGTGGAGGAGAACACAAGATAAATCACATACACACACTGAACATTTCAACTCAAACTCTACTTCAGCTCAGCTTAAAGAAGCTTAATAATAAAACATTTTCACCATTATATCAAAAATAATTGCAGCAAGCTAAAACAGTTGTGTGTCACTGGGTGTGTGTGTGTGTGTGTGTGTGTGTGAGGAGCCCATAAAATACTGAAATGAGAAAGAGTAGTCCTGGAGGCTTCACGCCTTGACCTAACAAAATGTGGATTCTACCATCTGGCCCTCGCAGCCCGGAGCCATGAAATAAAGATGACAGGATAACCGTGGAAAACCCAACACCTTCTGATGCCCCAGAAACCATGGAATTCCTAACACATTCTGAAGCTCTAAACAGCAAGCTAGAGTCAAAATACTCTCACATCGGCAAACTGATGTGGTATAAGAGGAATAAAACACTTCAAAACATGCTATTATAGGAAAATAAATCAATGACAGTATGGCAACAGTCACTGATTATTGGGGCCAAGCTGCGTAGGCACCCATTGTATTTCTAACATTTTTTAATTAAGCTGCTTCTTCTGGATAGGGTATCGAGCACACTGATTGGAGACTGTCCTCTGATTCTTTTCACCAAGTTTCATGTTTGCACCTTGAGTACTCCGGCACCACCAACAGGTCAAATTTGGAGATGTGTTTACGCATGTAACTTCTGAACCGTATGCCTGATTATCAAAAATGAGATTCTACTGGATTCCTTGGCTCAAACCGAGTTCAACGCATCCACATGACATCAATACTGGATTTACCACCATAGCTGATCTTATTAAAAACTAAAAAGTTTTCACAGGCCATAAATTTTGTTTATGAAATTTGGCACAGATAATCTTTTAACCAAACAATACAAACGTTATTTGTTGGCTTTTCGATTTGGAAAAGCGTTCAACCATTTATAGCCAATCAAATTCAGTGGTGAAGCCGCCACACAGGAAGTGAGGTCGTATGATGCATCAAAACCAAACCTCGTACATGCACCCGGGCCCCCATTTTCAGGAAGCACAGAAAATATTTGTGTTATTTGACCACTGGGGTGGGATAGGGGTGCTAGGGGTGCTGCAACAAGCAAATTTTTTTTTTTTGGCAAATAACTGTTGATGTGTGTTTACCTTTATATATTTTAAAAAAAAACAACCTTACTTTGCAACTTGCAGTCAAGTCAACGTAATTGATCCAGCTGCCATATTGGATTTTAAATTGTTTCGGTTTAACTCTTTACCCCTTAAAGCAGTTGCTATAGACCCTTTTCACGTGACGTCACGACAAACGCGGCCGCCGTTTTGGACATGAACTACCAGTAGTCTACCACAGCCAACAACGAGGAACGACGGCGAAGCATCGAAAGGAATATAGCCATCAAAGAAAGTTTTTACTTTCAGCAAGACTTCCATCATGCCATTATATCGTTGTGCACCTGGATGTAGTGACCATCAACACACAAGGCAAGATTTATCATTTTATCGGATCCCGACAGATGCTGACTGACGGAGAAGATGGATGGTCTCTAAAATATTGGCAAAATGATGTTTATTGACATAGCAATCGTGTGTAACGGGAAGCATTTGCATATCCGAAGTGTTGTGTTTACATCAAAGATAAAATAAACCGATATGACAACGACTGCTGCTGCCAGGTTGGGGACACAAACTAGTAGAAAGGAAGTGTGCCAACAGACTTCCTTTGTGGTCGATTCTGCTTTAAGGTAAGATGCATTTAATTATTCGTCTGCTGTGGGTTTGGAATCGGTAGCCTGACCGATTCGTTCATGTTTGTGGTGCCATTTGTTTGTTGACGCGTGTTGAAATGGAAGATTGGTTGTTGACATGATTTCCAGTGATGCTTTGGTGCTGCTGTGGATCAGATGTGTTGAGTAGCCTGACTGTTTTTTGTTTTTTTTTTCTTGCGTGTGGTATCATTGTTGACGCGAGGTTGTTTTTTGAACATGCCAATGCGGACACGATTTCCCCTGATGAGTTATGACTTCAGACGCGATGCGTGTGTGGAGGTGTGGAGTCCGCGTGATATGTGCGTAAGATAGGCTTCTCATTAGAGGTCTGCGCGGGTCGGATTTTTCAGTCCCGCTCCCGCCCGCATTGTGCAGTCCCACTCCCACCCGCGCCCGCAAAGAATTATGATTTTTCAGTCCCGCTCCCGCCTGCACCCACAAAGAATTATGATTTTCAGTCCCGCTCCCGCCCGCAAATCCCGCATGATGCAGACGTTCGCGTTATTTCTCAGGAAAGTTCTTGTCTTGACACAGCGTGATGGTGCCCCGCCCCATCCCATATTTGAGCATAAATATCTACAGCTCACGTTCACATTTGTTATTATTTACCTTGTTTCTGAATTCAGCATGTAGTGTCTCTAATAATAATAATTAGTGCTGTCAAGCGATTAAAATATTTAATCGCGAATCGCACATTTTTGTCACATGAGAAACCATTGTAATTCTCTGATCAGCATAAAAAAGTGAATGGGCTTGCTTTGTACCATGAGTGAAGTGATTTACTGCTTGAGTTAGTCTACAACTCTAATCAGAGAGACAGGTTACACAGTGACGGTAGGCTTGACTCAGTGCTATCCCAGAAATCCTTCCTGTAATATGCAAATTTGGCCGCCTCTGATTGAACAGCCAAATTTGCATATTACAGGAAAGATTTCTGGGATAGCATTGAGTCAAGCCTACCGTCACTGTGTAACCTGTTTAAAACACGTTTTTAGTTAGCGGGACTGCAGCTCATCACCGCTCCCACCCGCGCCTGCATATGTGCACTCCCGCCCGCGCCTGCATATGTGCACTTCCGGTCCCGCCAGCACCCGCAATGAGCTTTCAAAATTTGTCCCGCGCCACACTGCTTTGCGGCGGGTCCCGCGGGACTCCCGCGGGAGTGCAGGGCTCTACTTCTCATGTGTTTGGAGATCTGCGCTCTGAGACAAGCGCAAGCACCCCCCCAAGGGAAAAAAGGGACCCCCTGAAAATATCGGCATAGTTCGAACACTGGGTTGGAGAAAGTAATGGCAAATAGTGAGTGCACAAACCATAGAAGGTAAACTGTACACAGCGCCAGGGCAGTGTGATGGTATGTCTACTTTTAGATTGTGTTAGCTTATCAATGAACACACTCGTCACTCGACGAGTTTCACGTCTTACGACGGATACTTAAATGTGTGTTAGGTATTATTGTTGCAGTCTAAGCAGTCATTGTAGCAGCTAGATGAGCGAGAACCGAAAGGGTCTGTGCCATAAACCGTTATTTCTTCATGTCCAAAATGGCGGTCGCGTTTACGAAGGTCACGTGAGTGAAAAGGGTCTATAGTCACCCTTATATACGTATATACTGTTCACCCTTAGAACATATTTACAAAAAAAAAAGTCGTCATTAAGGGGTAAAGAGTTAAAAATTTTTCACAGGCCACAGATTTCAGGGTTTTTTCTAGAAAAATTTAGTATGAGGGCGCTCACCATGGCGAGGGAGCGAAGCGGGGGGGGAGATGGTGCCGGTTGTCCCCCTCCGCCGTGCAAAGCCTTTGAAAAATGCTCCAATGGGACATTCTGAGGCTATCTGAGAGGGAAATTGTAACAAATTGTCTGTCAACATTGAAAAAGAAAGAAGTAATCTTCTTCTGCCCCGGACAGTCTTTGCCTTTCTTCCGTTTCGTACCGCGGGATGACATCTTTAAATGCCCAAGTGTCAACAAAAACAACTCGCGAACTACTTCTGTCAAAAGCTCCCGCGCCGGTGGGTGAAAGGTCATTCAGTCTCGAGAAATCTCGCTCTACAAGTCAGCTGACCTTGTATGTAACCCATGTCAAATCTCGCGAGAGCAGCCGCGACAAGTAAACAACTAAACAACATGGCGCCTCAGTCTGGAAAACGCCAATTCGGATTTTTTTTGCACCGCCTGGCGGTGTATCTACTATGATTGGAATATTTTTGGAGCAATTATAACATATTTGATGATCAGACACATTGTCACGTGGTGTTGCTGGGATGTTTTCACGGAGTCGGTAAGAGGGCGCACGCCGAGAGTAAGAGGGCGCAGCGCCCCTGTTCCCCCGTTTAGACGAAAGCCTGGATTTTGTCAAATCATTACCAAATTTGGCAAAGATGACCTTCAGAATAACCTCACGGAAGTCATCAGACAGATTTTTTTAAAAATTTCAAAACCGTCAATCCATCACAACCTGTAGAATTCGTCAGTGAAGCCGCCAAACAGGAAGTGCGCTCATACCCTTGACAAAATGGCGACGTTTCCATGGCAGTATTCCCTGTTGGGCTGCTTGGCCCCCCTCATCGCTGCTTGCAGCTATATTTTTCTCAGTATTTTAATCCATGACCTATTTTATCCGGTGTTGTACGTGATTAAAATGTACCACATACAGTAGAACATCCTTCGCTCTTTTGCATTATGCTTCCCTCTCCACATGTGTTTAGATCACTGTTAAACTATAATGAGCCTGAACATGTCTCGAACTTAATTGATGTTAAAAACAAGTGTATTATTGCGCGGTTACGTTCGGTTGCCGCTGCTGCGAGTGTAATCTCTTTCACTTGTGCAATGAGGCAGTCACGTCAAACAGTCGCTCTGCAGGCCCATCTGGACCCACTGCTCTCAGAACCTGCTCCACTTCATCACCACCTTCATCACTACTAATTAGCTTAGCAGGGCATGAAATGAGAACGAACACACCCACTTACACACTTCCATAACTTCTAAACAGTTGGGAGTCATTCTAACGGTTAAATTAAGAAAAATGCAGCACCCTGTGATGTGTGACCATCCTTTAGTCTGTTATTCGCATCCGTAATGGAGGACGATAAATGGTTACATTCAAGCTCAAGGCTTCCTTTCCTTGTATCCATACAATTACAGTGGCATTAAACATCAAGTAACTACGTTAAATCAGTTATTTGCCTTACATACTATTAATGAGGTTTACTATAAAAAGCTGCACCTACCTCTGTGGGATGTAGAACATGTGCTGCGGCGGAGGTTTATACAGGACGCCACTGTACACAGGCCACAGACCGTTCAGGATCCGAAACAGCGAGCTCTTACCACAGCCATTCGGGCCTGTGATTAACAGATGCATTCCTTCGTCCACCTTCATGCGCACACATACCAAAACGAAAAACAAGACAAGGGGAAAAAAAAAAGACAGAGGAATAAGTGAATAAAACATTATGGGTTGTTTTACAATCAGGGTACAAAGTTTGTGTCACAGGGGTCCAAAATTCAAATTGATTCAAACTGGTTCTTGTACCAGTTTTTAAGTGAAGGACAAGTTAAAGAACAGATTTCAGGTAATTTTTTTGACATGCGTGTATGGTAGTTTTGTGTAATCTGCTATAAGATAAAGAAGATTAAGTGTAGCTTTAAGCAGGGCTGGGAGAAACAAATGAAGTGATTCTCGGAGTGGACATTTTTTTTTGACAATTCAGAATCCACTACTTCCATAGTGCTTTTAAATATAAGGCTGTAAGCTTTGTGTTAGTTGTCTCTAATATTTATGTCCCAATATCTTGACCACATTTTAGGATGAAAATAATCATTTTAGATATGTTATTTTATATTGAAAAATTAGCTGTCTCGGAGAGGACATTTTTTGTTGACACAATTCCATACTAATTTGATCAAAATAGTCTGAAAACTTACTGGCATTCAACATTAAAACTTAACTATGTTTCCATTGATATGGAACCAAATATCTGTTTTATGGTATAAAGAATGATTTAAGTGCATCCCTTTTGGAGCTACCGGTGGTCAAAAAAGCACTTTTTCTAAATGACACGAGTAATTTTGCTAAATATGACATATATTGCCATACATTCACCAAAAATAATCTCATCTCGTCTCATTATCTCTAGCCGCTTTATCCTGTTCTACAGGGTCGCAGGCAAGCTGGAGCCTATCCCAGCTGACTACAGGCGAAAGGCGGGGTACACCCTGGACAAGTCGCCAGGTCATCACAGGGCTGACACATAGGTGGGGTTTACATTAGACCGTATCAGCGGATCATCAGATTAACGTTTTTAAAACGATTAGTGTGCACACAGCAACGCCAATACACGGATACGCTCGGCTCCGCAGGCATCCTGCGCTCCAAATCACTCCGCCCTGAACAGCGAGTGCCCTCTGGAGGGTGCGCACTCCGGCCCTGCGCAGCTCACAGAGCGCGCGAGTGAAGTGCACGAGCAGTAATTCGGGACTGAGCCGCTGTGTATGTGATCTCAGTGCATATCGGGCATGCGCGTCACTTACCACTTGCAAGTGGAAGGATGGCAAGCCTAAAGACAATCATAACTACACAGTGGGCAGTATTTGCATCAGTATTTGCAGTATTTTCATACTTTTATACTCTTTAATGAAAGGTGATACAAGGCGGAAGTCTGCGCCGTTTTTCAGCAGTCGCGTCACATGACCAACGCCAGCGAATCAGGAAGGTGGATGTCACAGTGACGTTGTCCAATGACGACGCCAGCTAGAGCTCAGCACAGCGTATCCGCGTATTCTCAATGTTTACACAGCACCGGACCAGACACAATCTGGACTGAATACGTGGACCCTGGCGGATTCCCGTTTCCCGGCGTTTCCAGGCGTTTTAATGTAAACGGACAGTGCATCCGCGAAGGAAACGAGACTGATACGGTCCAGGGCTTTGAACCAGAATTTTTTTCCTATTGGTTCGTTCCGAACAGAAACGGAATTTTAACGTTTCCAGTTTTGGGTTCCACCATTAAATAGACGTTCCCGAACCGGTTAGAACAAAAAAATTTCGTTCCCGGAACGGTTAATTACGTTCCCTGTCAGCTGTTTAACAAATGGCTATAAAATTATGTCTCTGTCTCATCCAGCTTAAGCCAAATGTAGGCTAATTCTATTACAACCTTCATTAAATAAGACAAGAAATAATTCAAAACAATTATTATTTCAAATGTTGGTGATTTGGATTCTCAGTATGTCTTCCCATCTACACAAACAGAAAAAGTGCCAAAAATGAAAGATAATTCGTTTAGTGTGTTACCAAAGGCTAGTCAGGCCCTATAGAGGGCTACCGCATGACGTCACCGCGCTGCGAGATTTTGTTAGGCGCCATATTGGAAGACCAAGTACACATCTATGCAAGTACATACATACATAAAACAAACTACACCTGAAATGTAGCCAGGGCCGGTTCTGCCCTAATCTGGACCCGGGTGCAACATCGCACAACCCCCCCCCCAAAAAAAACCACCAGTCTAAATCAGGACAACCATCACATAACTATAACTATAAACATTTTATATCAACTATTTTAACTAAATGGGCTATAATAAATAAGCCTGCAGGCAGCCACGGTGGGCTGCCTCAGAAAAGTAACCATTCAATGACAACTGAAAGCCTGCAGCCACGGCAGGCTGCCTCAGAAAAGTAACCATTTGTCCTACCTTAAAACTCGTTTTGCATTTTCTGCCTCCTTTTTTGTATTTTCAACCCTCCGTTTATTTTCTTTCCTTTTCTGAAAACCCGATTTGTGTCCAGACATTTTGTTCTGCTACCAACGAACTAACTCGTCAGGTCTCGTCTCTCGAGCCCGCGATGATTCCCGTGGGAAGGGCAACAACTGATACATTTTTACAAACAGCCAATAGGGAGGTTGCATCGTTCAGGCTCTTCTTTGCTCAGACACTCAGTAATTCACTTATTATCACATGGAGACGTGATAGCAGTCCACCTTCCCGCGCTCTCCATTCAGTCAGCGAACGTCACACAGGAAGTAAACCCCAGCGGGTCATAGAAACTTGCACAGGAGGAGAATGGCTTTTTTATTTGTAGGCTACGGAAACTTTGAGGAACGAAATAAAAACCGGTATTAACCGGTTACCATTATTTTTAATAAGCGTTTCTGTTCCAGAACATAAAAAATAATAAAGTTTCTGGTTTCGTTTCTGTTCCATGTGAAATAGAAAAAGTTCCCGGTTTTCGTTTTCGTTCCTTGAACCGGTTCAAAGCCCTGATACGGTCTAATGTAAACTTGGCCATAGACACAGACAACCATTCACACTCACATTCACACCTACGGTCAATTTAGAGTCACCAGTTAACCTAACCTGCATGTCTTTGGACTGTGGGGGAAACCGGAGCACCCGGAGGAAACCCACGCGGACACGGGGAGAACATGCAAACTCCGCACAGAAAGGCCCTCGCCGGCCCCGGGGCTCGAACCCGGACCTTCTTACTGTGAGGCGACAGCACTAACCACTACACCACCGTGCCGCCACCAAAAATAATGTTATCACCAAATTTTTTTTGCATGGTAAATAGAGCTATCACAGGGCTACAATAAACAACCAAGTTTATTTAGTCAAGCTTTTTAATATTGAAGATAATAAGTGTTAAATGTGATTTTTAGCTTGCGTACCCTGATTGTAAAACAACCCATATGCATTCTCTGCTAAAGCTAGTCACACCAAATACTTCATAAAGCGGCAAAATTAACTCTGAATCGGTCACCGTGGTCGTCCTCTGCTGACACACTCAAAGAACTCAAGTGGCTGGACTTCTCAACGAAGAGAACTCCATCGCTGTCTTTACATGCATAATAAAGCATCTGAAGATACAGTCAAGCTTCTCTAAAGCCACAGACTTCCACAAGTACAATCCACGCAATAAAAATAATCCTGAGAACCGTTCAATCCAACACCAACTGGGGTCTGTTAAGATCTCAAACCTCGTGTCTACACAGCTGGAACTCTTTACCGGATGATAATCAATCACTGTCAACTGTTAAGAAATTTAAAAGAGCAGTGAAAGTTTTTATAGTAAATAATTAGGCTCTGTTTTTCTTTTTTTTAACGTTTATTTTATCGACAGTGTTTTTTTTTTTATCATCATCATGTATTAGAGTGACTTACTAACTGTTTAAGTGTTTTTTTATTACACTACCGTTCAAAAGTTTGGGGTCACTTTGAAATGTGCTTATTTTTGAAAGAAAAGCACTGTTCTTTTCAATGAAGATCACTTTAAACTAATCAGAAATCCACTCTATACATTGCTAATGTGCTAAATGACTATTCTAGCTGCAAATGTCTGGTTTTTGGTGCAATATCTCCATAGGTGTATAGAGGCCCATTTCCAGCAACTCTCACTCCAGTGTTCTAATGGTACAATGTGTTTGCTCATTGCCTCAGAAGGCTAATGGATGATTAGAAAACCCTTGTACAATCATGTTAGCACAGCTGAAAACAGTTTAGCTCTTTAGAGAAGCTATAAAACTGACCTTCCTTTGAGCAGATTGAGTTTCTGGAGCATCACATTTGTGGGGTCGATTAAATGCTCAAAATGGCCAGAAAAATGTCTCGACTATATTTTCTATTCATTTTACAACTTATGGTGGTAAACAGAAGTGTGACTTTTCATGGAAAACACAAAATTGTCTGGGTGACCCCAAACTTTTGAACGGTAGTGTATGTAACAGGGCTTTCCCCAGAAAAAATATCTGAGCGGTGCTGCTGATGCAGAGCCCAGCCCATGAGGGCTGGCCCGGTCCGGAGAGCCCTGAAGGTTGCTACGGGGGTGCGGGGGCATGCTCCCCTGGAAAATTCTGAAATTAGAGACTTCAAAATGGTGCATTCTCTTGGCATCTAGGGCCAATTTAGACACAACATTCTTCAACATTATTAAATTTGCTGTTTTTTACTAGTCTGGCCAGGCAGGCTATCTACAGCTCTTCCAAGCTCCCAAAAAATCGGGAACCAATCAACTTTGAGCATCTCCAACGGCCCTGGGTAGAGGCGTGTTCAAGGCACTGACGTAGTAGAACTGCGACCGGAAGCCATAGATTGTTTACAGAATCTATGCCGGAAGCACTTCATTCACGCTTCCGCATCTATTATGCATAGATGCTGTATTGAAAGCATTCAACGGGAAGTTCTTATTGAAAACGGAGCAAAGAGCAGCCCTGGAGGTATTTATTGAAAGGAAGGACGTTTTCGCCTTGCTCCCGACCGGCTTCGGTAAGAGTTTAATCTACCAGTTAGGCCCGTCGCGTTGCATACGTCAGAGGAAAGAGTGATGTGATTGGTTTAAGCTTCGTCACAGCCTTTTCTGGCTTCGACCAGTAGCAAACTGAGGC
This sequence comes from Neoarius graeffei, assembly GCF_027579695.1. Classification (NCBI taxonomy): domain Eukaryota; kingdom Metazoa; phylum Chordata; class Actinopteri; order Siluriformes; family Ariidae; genus Neoarius; species Neoarius graeffei. The sequence goes on from NC_083578.1 coordinate 84,055,740, forward strand.
ATTTCAGGGAGGCGGGTCAACCACGGGCTCTGGGAAACGGTTGGGCTTAATATCTTGGCCAGACCAATAGCTCGGAGAGCTTTGAAGTCGCGTTAGCCAGGCTAGTTTTTTACCTTGTCAAATATGCAAGGGGCAAAACTGAAACACTTCGTAGTGCGCCTCTTCATTTTACAATTCCAGGACGCCAGGAACAGAATTGAGGTCAACTCACGCAACAGCGCCATCTAGCAACCAGCGCCTAGAGTGTGGTTTTAAGTATGGTTTTGAATGGCAGTCAGTGGACGCAGCGAAACCCTTTATTTTCACTTCTGGGTTGAGTACCAGGATAGTCTAGACCTATACATTACAATATCTTCCTATTTCGATAATTATTACTCATTTTCAGAGGAGAATAGAAGATATTTAGGTGCGGAAAGCACTCTGCATTATTCAATTTATGGCTTTTTTTTTTTTGGTGTGCAAGTGACAGTGTGGCGCTGATGTCACACAGCGCGGTGGAGCACTGCGTTTCCATGCTTTGGGGAAAGCCCTGTGTGTGTGTGTGTGTGTGTGTGTGTATATATTTCCCCAGAGTCCTGCTGAAAATCATATACAGGTAGTCGTCGAATTATGACCTACGCGACTTACGACCGATCGACTTTACGACCGTCTGGTTATGACTGGCAAGTGTTTCCCAGCAGAGCTAGCTGAGCGTACGGCAGTTTCCACCCCAGCTCCCGGCAGCGCCTCTCGCCGCGTACAACAGTTTCCGCCCCAGCTCCAGGCACATGCGCAGTCTCTCTCACGCTCCCTCGCGCACTCCGTCATACAGTTTCCGCCCCAGCTCCTGGTTTATGAAACAAGCAAATCCTCCCGCCAGCCCGAGCGCTGCAACAGCTGATGATGACGTAGACGACCCACAGCCAAGCACCAGTGATGCCAGCGGTCACTAAATTTTGTATTTTGCTATGTTTTACATTTGTATTTCGGTATGTTTCAAACTAAAATATGTTTTCTATTTTTCACTCCTGTATTTCGTATTTTTTGTTTTGCACATATTAAACGAATTGTACTGTACGCAGTATCGTATGCAGTGTTTGACTTAAACCAAATAATGAGCCAAGGTAATGAAAAAAGAAAATGTTGATAAAATAAGACTTTAAGATGATTACAATATCATTACACATCACAATATACTTACGTTCATTTAACATAGGCCGACTTACGACCAGATCGGTTTACGACCGGCCAGTCGTTACCAAACGCAGTCGTAAGTTGACGACTACCTGTATATACACATACACACAATATAGTCAAAAGTATGTGGACACCTGACTATTACGCCCTCTTTTCCAAACTGTTGCCACAAAGCTGGAAGTACAGAATGTCTTTGTATGCCGTAGCGTTAAGGTCTCCTTTCACTGGAACATGTTCTACTGGAATGCTGACTGCAACGCCAGGCCTTCACACCTAACATCAAAGCCTGACCTTATGAAAGCTCTTGTGGCCGAAACGCATCAGGGTTCAAGCCTTGATACAATTCCTAACTCGAGACTGAGCAAACCTGTCTAAGCGGTTGTCACACATTAGAACTACAAGAGCATTTCAGTGATTCCTTGACTTGCTCGAAGAAATTATAGAAATTGTACCCCTCCTTTTAATTCCTTGGCAGTGTCACTATCTGTCAGCCTGACACAGTCGTCTGGAAACGGTAGCCACGGTTCAATGCACTCTTTAATGATATCACTGTCTTTTTTCCCCTACAAATCTCTACTTGTATCTATAAAAAGGGGAGGCGTGGTGCTGTTTAAGGCTGTCTCACAATGCATTGTGGGAAACAGCTTTGAGTCACGCGGGTGGCAGATGACTGCTGCACGCAAGCCATGGAGGGTTATTAGCGATGCGATCTCTTTAACGCTTCAGCGGAACAGCGTGTCATCACAGGAAGGCCTGTCCCCGTGAGTCCAGAGGGATGGCGGTGTTTGGGAATAATCAACACATTGTTCCTGGCAAACAGGCAATGAGCCAGAAGGCATCAGGCTTTGAAGTGCAAAGCCTGCTTCCCAGAAGTTAACAGGAAACATGATTATTCACAAGACGGTCTGGTGTAGAATGACTGACATCATTAAGAAAACAAGACTCGATGGAACAGCAACACCAACATACAAATGGATTAAACTATAATTCAACAAAAAAAACTAAATTCGGAGAATCCTTACAATTATGTTGTGCAAACACCGAGCGATCAGTAATTAGTGATATAGTTGGGTTTGAATGTCATTTTGCTTCCCAGGATTCCACAGCCGTTTTACATTTCTGGACTATTTCCTCTTCCACCACAGTGGGTCAGATAATTCATAATAATTATAATTGCTTTATACCACAGAGCTGTTGAATTCTGTATTCAGATTGGTCAGAAAGTGCTGATCAATTTTCTGACAGCGGCTCTAACCGTAGTCGCTGATTATTTTCTGTCTGCTGTCGTGTTTTAGTCCTTACTTGTGTCGAGTGATTAGATCCTTTTAAGGAAATGAATTTGAGTTTGCTCAAAGGCAAAAAAAAAAAAAAAGTGTCACTGCAGTGATTTTGCAGAAAAAGGAAAGTGGCAGTGTTACTGAAGAGTGAGAGTTAGCAGATGACAAGCAAGTGTTACTGTGTCAATATACAGTACAGTGAAAAAGTCTTAGGCATGTGTAAAGAAATGCTGTAGGCCAAAAATGGCTTTAAAAAAAAATACTGTAAGCAGTAAGCCATAATAAATGAAACAAAGCCAATATTTGGTGTCAGACGACCCTTTGCTTTAAAAGTAGTGTCAGATACAAATACTAATGAGCGCAGTTTTATAAGGAAATGAGCTGTAGGTTTTACTGATCATCTTCCAGAACCAGCCACAGTTCTTCTGGACACTTTGTCACACTCGTGTCGTAATTTTGCACCAAAACCCAGTTGCTTTCGTTAGTATGTTTTCTTTTTAAATCTGAAAAGTGCTCTTTTGTGCAAGATGCTGCTCAGATACAAAAAAAATTTATTTCCCCTGTAACGTTTAATTTTGGGCTGGAAAATGAACGCTTGGAACGCTGAAATGTTTATGTACTGACTCGATAATGTAGAAGTCATAAAATAAAGTTTGCATGAAAATAATAATGATAGGGTGCCAATACTTTTGCACAGTACTGTACATCATATACCCCTTTTCCACCAAATCAGTTCTAGGGCTGGTTCGGGGCCGGTGCTGGTTCACAACTCGTTCAACTTGCGAGCCAGCTGAGAACCAGTTTGCTTTTCCATAGCTCCTGGTGCCACGTCATTACGTCGCTGTATACGTCAGTTACGTCGCTACGTTTGCTTAAACCTTGGCGCGAATATCGAAGCAAAAACAACACGGAAGAAGCAGCAGCAACAACAACAACAACAATAATAATAATAGATGACTTGGCGTTTGTACAGCTGCTGCTTCTCGCTGCTTAAAAATGGCGATCTTTCGCGGTCTTGTTATTGTTGTTGGTCTTAACAACTCCGCCCCCCCGCTGACGTAAGCGGTTCTTTCCTCTGGCCCAGCAGAGAGTTGGTGCTAGCCTGGAACCGGTTTTTCTGGCCCCAGAGCCAGTTCTTTGTCAGTGGAAACAGAAAACCCGGTTCCAAACTAAGCACTGGCACCGAACCAGCCCTGGAACTGCTTTGGTGGAAAAGGGGTAATAGTCAGGTTTCAGTATGCAGCTGCTTGCAGCATTGGTTCACCAGGATAAGGAAGGAAGGGAGGGGGTTAAGGGGGTAAAACATCTAGGATTAGGGTCTTTTCAATTTGTATATTCATGGAAACTGAATTTCTTGATGAGGTGCGTCTCCGCCTTTTTTTTTTTTTTTGTCTAATAACATTTGCATGGAACCGACAAAATAATTGACTGGATGGATGGTTTTCAAATCTAACCTGAAGTGACTAACAGGAATAATTGGCAAATTTCTGGCCTGTGTGTTCCTAATGAACAGAAAAACGTAAGAGTTTATCCTTAAATTGTCTGTTAATCAGATGTCCCGCATCTTTGTTGATTTGCTGTCACTGCTCTGTGGACTGTACTAAGGCAGATTCTACCGTAACTGGATCCATTAACCACTTGCCCACAAAATAAGAAATTTTTCTTGCCCTTTTTTCAGTGAGGTAATATTTTCAAGATTGAAAATATGGTATTTGGTCTTCTAAAACAGCACATCATTTAAAAATACACCGAGTATACCAATAAAAGATTTTTAAAGAATAAAGTTCTATTTCTTTGACATATCTGACAGACATAACTCCCATTTTAAAAATCACTTTTATTATCCCTGTTGCTATCGTCAGTGAATTTCTGTCAGATGACCTGACGATAGACTCGGCCATTATGGATCTTTGGTAGTTATCGTGTGGAAGCAGGCTTTATCATTTTTGGGTGTCAACAGATAGAGTTGAAATAGATTAACAGCGAAAAAACTATTTCGTTCACAAGAGAAGCCCACAATTATTTTTAAAAAATGCTATCGTCAGTCTGTCAGTCTAATGCACCTGACGATAGCAAAATTCAAGCCCTCACCACGCACATGTTGACTGACGCAAAGAGGAAATTCTACTGCGCATGATTTTTGTGACAGCAGACATTTACTTCCGGGCAAGACTTGGAGTTCTGACAGCTAGATTTCATCAAATAAATCAAGGTAAGATTTTCAGTCAGCTATCCTGACGATAGAAATTTTTGACGATAGAAACATTGAGAATATATTTGTGCATTCATCTCATCTCATCTCATTATCTCTAGCCGCTTTATCCTTCTACAGGGTCGCAGGCAAGCTGGAGCCTATCCCAGCTGACTACGGGCGAAAGGCGGGGTACACCCTGGACAAGTCGCCAGGTCATCACAGGGCTGACACATAGACACAGACAACCATTCACACTCGCATTCACACCTACGGTCAATTTAGAGTCACCAGTTAACCTAACCTGCATGTCTTTGGACTGTGGGGGAAACCGGAGCACCCGGAGGAAACCCACGCGGACACGGGGAGAACATGCAAACTCCGCACAGAAAGGCCCTCGCCGGCCCCGGGGCTCGAACCCAGGACCTTCTTGCTGTGAGGCGACAGCGCTAACCACTACACCACCGTGCCGCCCCTTGTGCATTCATATTTTAATTTTTCTGGAGGAAAACTATCATAAGTTGAGATAAATCAGAGCCACTTGCGACCCTTTCAGCCGACAGGCCATTTCAATGTGTTATTTCCCCGCGAAAGTGACACAGTCGTGTCTATCGTCACTGTTCTGACAATTATTGTTGATATTTCAATTTTGAAAATAAATTTTATCTTTATTTCAATATATTATTTTATTATTTGGTTCTAGTGATGAGATATTTAATATTATTACTAAATTTGTCAGATTAATAATGTAAGAAACAGTTTTGTTGCTATTGTCATCTAGAGTGTCTGTCAGAATATGATGGTAGACGTTAGTTTGTCTGTCAGATTTTGATGATAGAAACCGATGTGTTTCTATTGTCATGTAGCATGTCTGTCATGTCAGGCTTTTATTAATTAGTTACCACGACTACTGTCCTAAAATTTACTGTGAATGTCCAAGACCCCAAATGCTACTAGAAAAACTTAACAGAATGATCAAAATAATCAATTCAGCAATTTAAGGAGATGGGACTTAACTGGCCTCTGTTATGGTAGAATCTGCCCTAACAGCTGAACACTTGAATTAAAGGCTTGACATTTTTCCTTAAAAATGCATTGAAACATGGCGACCGCTCTAAAGAAACGTTTTTAAAGCAAACCACCAGTAATGGCAGTGGTGGTACAAGTGGTGTTGCATGCTTGAGCAAGGTCCAGAAGCACCTTGGATAAACGCAGCCACCAAAATGAATAAACGCAAAATGATCAGCAGCTGCAGAGGAGATGCTTTGATGCACTGTTTCAGTTCAGGTGATGCTCTACTCTGCCACAGGCACATTTCAGACTTCAGGTGTCTTTAACCAGCTAATTCGGCATATCTAGAAGTTATTACGTTCTCCCTGAAACACTGAAAAGGTTCCTCAAGAAAAGGAGCAGGTCAAGTTTTAAAATAAATAACAAGCTTAGACCCATCAACGGAGACTTGAGTTCGGAAATATGCATCGCACGGCACCTCAAATAAACTAGGCCAAGCCACAAAGTCTCTAGCAACAGTTCACTAGACAATACCATATAAACTTCCTGCCTCATTAACCATTAAACTAACGGGAAACTAATTTACCTTCTACCTATACTTTTTAGGGCTAGCTTTTAAACGAACTTTAAAGTTTTCTGAAATGCTATATTCACTCATTATACATTTAATACACACACACACACACACACACACACACACACACTCACGACCTGTTATTTTAAAGAGAAATCGGTTGTACTTTGTTTCCCCAAGCTCATACCCTTGCACCTGATAAAGTGACCGCATCCATAAAGGTTTAAAAATAATTTCGTATCAATAACAGACTCTCTCAGGTCAAGAAAATCAGCCCTGGTTCGAGTAAGAGGCAGATCAGACGCTCGCTGGCCGTGCTGTGAAAATTGCGCTTGCAGACGGTCATGCAAGTTTCCAAATCTGTCACTGCTTCACTCTTAACTATTTTCTATCGTGAATATAATCATCATAATATAATTTCTGCTTTCCAAAGAAATTTCTCGTTAAGATCGGTTCAGTACTTTAGGAGTAACGGCAGGTTGAATTTGGTACAAAAAAAAAAAAAGAGCACACACTGTGTTCGCGGGACGTTCCGGTGATTTTCTTTTTGAGTCACGGGAAAGTGGTCAGGCTCTCTCTCTGTTCTGATCGGTTTCCGACTGGATTACTCATGAATATCAATCAGATGACTTTTACAGTATAGGGATGTTCTCTCGCCACTGAGCTCTACACTACCGTTCAAAAGTTTGGGGTCACTTTGAAATTCCCTTATTTTTGAAAGAAAAGCACTGTTCTTTTCAATACAGATCACTTTAAACTAATCAGAAATACACTCTATACATTGCTAATGTGGTAAATGACTATTCTAGCTGCAAATGTCTGGTTTTTGGTAGCCTGGGCCCGCCCATCCTAAGTGTGACGCAACACGAGGGCCTGTTGCGAGCTTAGTCTGGCAAGGCAAGCTATCTACAGCTCTTCCAAGCTCCCGAAAAATCGGGAGCCAATCAACTTTGAGCATCTCCAACGGCCCTGGGTAGAGGCGTGTTCAAGGCACTGACGTAGTAGAACTGCGATCGGAAGCCATAGATTGTTTACAGAATCTATGCCGGAAGCGCTTCATTCACTAGAAACATTACGAACATGGAGCAAGTTCTCATTGAAAACGGAGCAAAGAGCAGCCCTGGAGGTATTTATTGAAAGGAAGGACGTTTTCGCCTTGCTCCCGACCGGCTTCGGTAAGAGTTTAATCTACCGGTTAGCCCTGTCGCGTCACATACGTCAGAGGAAAGAGTGATGTGATTGGTTTAAGCTTCGTCACAGCCTTTTCTGGCTTCGACCAGTAGCAAACTGAGGCATTTCAGGGAGGCGGGTCAACCACGGGCTCTGGGAAACGGTTGGGCTTAATATCTTGGCCAGACCAAATGCTCGCAGAGCTTTGAAGTCGCGTTAGCCAGACTAGGTTTTTGATGCAATATCTCCATAGGTGTATAGAGGCCCATTTCCAGCAACTCTCACTCCAGTGTTCTAATGGTACAATGTGTTTGCTCATTGCCTCAGAAGGCTAATGGATGATTAGAAAACCCTTGTACAATCATGTTAGCACAGCTGAAAACAGTTTAGCTCTTTAGAGAAGCTATAAAACTGACCTTCCTTTGAGCAGATTGAGTTTCTGGAGCATCACATTTGTGGGGTCGATTAAATGCTCAAAATGGCCAGAAAAATGTCTCGACTATATTTTCTATTCATTTTACAACTTATGGTGGTAAATAAAAGTGTGACTTTTCATGGAAAACACAAAATTGTCTGGGTGACCCCAAACTTTTGAACGGTAGTGTATATAAAATCTGGAGCGCTCATAGCCTATTCCCTGCTGTAGAGACGAGTGAAGCCATCTGGCCACCATCTTACCACTCGCATCACGTGTATTTGGTTTGTGTGTTAAACCATTGTATCCGATCAAACTTGTCCCAAGAAAAGTAATCTCCTGACATTTTTCCCCCCCTTTCAAGACCTCCTCTTATTTTCTCAACTTTACCCACATTTCTTACACATTTTTATACTGCTCCCCTTCACTGTTTTTTTTTTCCAGTCTAGTCTCTGATCTTTTTTTCTGAACGGCTCTTTTATTTCAACGGAGATTATTTCAGTTTCTCTCTTAAACAGTGCATCTTTCTCTTATCTAGCTATACCAGCACACGGGCTATACAAGACTTCCTTTCTCTTTAGGACAGTTGTTGAAACAGGATTGTTTTCTCATGTCGTTTGCCGTTTTCACTTCATTCTCACAGTCGTGTCTTAACAATATTTATTGGTCATATTGGTTGCAAGCTGCATGAATATTGAGACAGTGACCAATAAATACTGTTAAGACACGACTGTGAGAATGAAGTGAAAATGGCAAACAATCCTGTTTCAACAACTGTCCTAAAGAGAAAGGAAGTATTGAACAGCCTTTGTGTTGGTATAATAGTATAAATAGCTAGATAGAAAGACAGAAAGAAAGGAAGAATGATACGAAAAGAGAAAGATACACTGTATAAGAGAAAAATTGAAATAACCTCCGTAAAAATAACTATACTAGTAAAAGAGCCATTCAAAAAAAAAAAAAAAGTCATCTATATCCCCCACCCTACAGTATATACCAAGTTTCAAGATATTATTTGTCACATTTTTCAAGTTCCATTGCAGGAAACCAACCCTACCTCTTTACACCGACCTCAGCAGTGACCCATGGCATAAACCCACCGGATCTTTGGTCCAGGTGAGCTAAAAATTAAAATTTATCACATTTCTTAGTATCAAAAGGCAAATATACATTACTTAAATCAACACATATACCAGCTTTCAAGACCGGACCACTCATAGTTTTCAAGTTCTGCTCCGGAAACAAAACCTACCCCTAAGACCAAGTCTGAAATTGTTTCCATGGAAACATGAAAACTTAAAATTTCTTAGTATGAAAAGGCACATCTACATCACCTTGTTAACATGTATACCAAGTTTCAAATCTGTATCATGAATAGTTTTGGATATATGCTGCGGAAACCAACATTGCTCTTAGAAACCAAGTCAAAATCTATTTATGTAAAAATTTGAGAAAAAAAACCCAAAACTTTTTTTCAAAAATCCAAAAATAGCAAGAGGCACCAGTTCACATTAAAACTACTGAAGATATCCTCATTAAACTTTTTATACACATCAAGCAGATCTGTATACAAAGTTTCATGAAGATACGTTCAGTAGTTTTAAAGATATGGCCCGGAAAAGAAAATGTGACCGGACGGACGGAACCCGTTTCTATACACCCCCCGCCAAACTTCGTTTTGGCAGGGGATAATAAATAGATAGATGGATGGATGGATGGATAGAAATAAAGGAAGAACTACTATACAGAAAGAGAAAGATATGCTGTATAAGAGAAAAACTGAAATAATCTCCGTAAAAATAATTATACTAGTAAAAGAACCATTCAGGGGAGGGAAAAACAAAAAACAAAAACCAATAATAATGGTGAGCGCTATAAAGATATGTTAAGGAATGTGGGTAAAGTTGAAAAAAATAAGAGGAGGTCATGGGGGGGTCAGGAGATACTTTTCTTGGGGCAAGTTTGATCAGATATGACGGTTTAACATATAAACCAAATACATGCGATGCGAACGGTAAGATGGCAGCCAGATAGCGTCACTCTGACGAGCCTATGAGCTCTCCAGATTTTATATAGAGCTCAGTGTCTCTTGCTCTCACGGTTTCTGCCGAAGTATTCAGCAAAATTTTCTGTCTGCTAGTTTTGACGTTATGCTTCACAGGAGACAGAGGCAAGTTTTCATAGCTTTACCTACTTATTTTTTCAAATAAAACTGATTCATGTAAATAAATAACTATTTTAGAATATAACTGTAGTTGTTTTGATGAATAATATTGAGATCTTAGTGGTCGGAATCTCATCTCATTATCTCTAGCCGCTTTATCCTGTTCTACAGGGTCGCAGGCAAGCTGGAGCCTATCCCAGCTGACTACGGGCGAAAGGCGGGGTACACCCTGGACAAGTCGCCAGGTCATCACAGGGCTGACACATAGACACAGACAACCATTCACACTCACATTCACACCTACGGTCAATTTAGAGTCACCAGTTAACCTAACCTGCATGTCTTTGGACTGTGGGGGAAACCGGAGCACCCGGAGGAAACCCACGCGGACACGAGGAGAACATGCAAACTCCGCACAGAAAGGCCCTCGCCGGCCACGGGGCTCGAACCCGGACCTTCTTGCTGTGAGGCAACAGTGCTAACCACTACACCACCGTGCCATAGTGGTCGGAATGATATTTTAAATTAAAAAATAAAAAAAGGAAGTCAGAAACACGAGTGTCAATTTCAGTTCAATTAGTCATTGAACTGTTTATTGGAAGTGGCTCATCTGCGGAAAAAAACGTTAATTGTTGAATTAATGCTTATTTATGCATGTTTTATAATTAACATTGATTTATCCTTCTTTGTGATGTATAAATGAGAGTTAAGATCAGTTATATTGCACAAATAATGCCATTTAGTGAAACTTTGAAGAAGAAAGTGTACTGATTTAATGTTTAAAACTATTAGCATAATTAATAATAATTGAATACACATTTGCATAACTTTTTTTTTTTTTTACTAATTTTTAAACTTTGTATTCAGTATACAATCATCTATGTGCTTGCCATGTAAATATGTTGAAAAATTAAGAGTTATTAAGAAAAAAAAACCCATTTGATCTCATTCGTTAATGAGGCCCATTTTGGAGCATAAAGGCCAATTTATGCTAACAACGCAGTCCTCGCAGATGGTGTCGCAGATAGCGTCTGCGTAGCCCCCCCACCTTCGCAGACGCTCTGCGCGCACCTCCCAAAAATTGTGACCACCGCAGAAGCCTCGCAGACAGTGTCGCAGACAAGAGGGCTCTGATTGGTCCACTCTACATCCGCTGTACACGCACTTCCGCTTCCCTACTTTCCCGGTTTGGTTTGTTTTCACGACCGCCATTTTTAAAAACACGAGCCAAGATGGAGCAGCACGAAGAGCGGTTGATCGAGGAAGTGAGGAAGTACGTACATCTATACGACTCCAGTTCTAGTCATTATAAGTAACCGGAGGATAAACACTCCACTAACCACACCCACCAACTACTCCTAGCGATTTCGTGACTTCGCGCCCCCTTGCGTTGTAGCGGTGAATAACATCGCGCACGCCTATTACTCCCCGCTCAACGATAAATTACAACTGTCTGCGAAAGCTTTGTCGCAAGAGCATGCAGAGGCCTTAATACATATTATTATGGCAGTTTTCGAAAAATTACGCCGTTTCTTCAATCCTTGATTTGTAAGATCTCAAGAACGGATAAACATTTTAACTCTGTAAAAAGCAAGTTGCTCAGCATTCAATTTGAGCAGCTTCAAGAAATTTGGATTGAATTTGAATTTTCACCTGATATGCCTATTAGTAATAGGGTAGTCACACTAGAGGCGGAATGAGCTGGAATGAAAATTCTTCGTATATTCCGGGATATTCAAAGAGCATTCTAAAAATTCTGACTGCGTTTTGAGTGCATTCCAAACATTCGGGCCAATTCTTGTGGCCGGCCCGAATGTTTTGCTCATGCTCAAAACATTCGAGGTGCATTCGAAGAGGAGAAATATCGAACGGCATTCGAAGTGTATTCCAACTGCATTCTAAAATGTTCTTACGGCATTCCAACAGCATTCGAAACATTCCGATCGCGTTCGAGGGAAAAATCGAAATGGCAAGCCACTTCAAATCCTGCCAGAATATCCCGAATGTGTCTCGAATGAGTCGGAATGCCGTCGGAATTAAAATTCTTCGTATATTCCAGGATATTCGAAGTGCATTCTAAAAATTCTGAGTGCATTCCAAACGTTCGGGCCCATTCTTGTGGCCGGCCTGAATGTTTTGCTCATGTTCAAAACATTCGAGGTGCATTCGAAGAGGAGAAATATCGAACGGCATTCGAAGTGTATTCTAACTGCATTCTAAAATGTTCTTACGGCATTCCAACAGCATTTTAAACATTCCGATCGCGTTCGAGGGAAAAATCGAAATGGCAAGCCACTTCAAATCCTGCCAGGATATCCCGAATGTGCCTTGAATGAGCCGGAATGCCGTCGGAATTAAAATTCTTTGTATATTCCAGGATATTCTAAGTGCATTCTAAAAATTCTGACTGCATTCCAAACGTTCGGGCCCATTCTTGTGGCCGGCCTGAATGTTTTGCTCATGCTCAAAACATTCGAGGTGCATTCGAAGAGGAGAAATATCGAACGGCATTCGAAATGTATTCTAACTGCATTCTAAAATGTTCTTATGGCATTCCAACAGCATTCGAAACATTCCGATCGCGTTCGAGGGAAAAATCGAAATGGCAAGCCACTTCAAATCCTGCCAGAACATCCCGAATGTGGCTCGAATGAGCCGGAATGCCGTCGGAATTAAAATTCTTCGTATATTCCAGGATGTTCGAAGTGCATTCTAAAAATTCTGACTGCATTCCAAACATTCGGGCCCATTCTTGTGGCCGTCCTGAATGTTTTGCTCATGCTCAAAACATTCGAGGTGCATTCCAAGAGGAGAAATATCGAACGGCATTCGAAGTGTATTCTAACTGCATTCTAAAATGTTCTTACGGCATTCCAACAGCATTCGAAACATTCCGATCGCGTTCGAGGGAAAAATCGAAATGGCAAGCCACTTCAAATCCTGCCAGAATATCCCGAATGTGCCTCGAATGAGCCGGAATGCCGTCGGAATTAAAATTCTTTGTATATTCCAGGATATAGTACATACTAAGTATTCAAGCTGCATTCTCTTTGAATTCTTAGACGTTCAAAACCTATTCGGCGGCTATTCCGGGAGCGTTCTGACTGCATCTGAGGTGAATTCGTACAGCATTCGAGGCACCTTCTGACCAGACTTCAGGTGGTATTCAGGCAGCAATCGAACCGCACTCGTACGGCATTCGAAGTGCATTCTTAATATTCTAACAGCATTCAAGGTATACTGTGTTCCAACTACATTTGAACTGCATTCGAAAGCTAGTACACCCGGAATGTGCAAGAATCATTCGAGGCGGGTTTGAAGCACGTTCTAAGTATTCGAACAGCATTCTTACAAAGCTGTAAGAATATTGGTCAGTTTGAAATTCCCGCTCGAACGTGGCACGAATTTTGAAAAATTTTTCATTCTGGCTGGTTCTGCTTGATTCCTGCCAATTCTGAATAAGTGTGACGGGGGCCCTAAAGCGTGTAAAAACAGATCGCGTAGTCAGGTGTGTATACCTTGATGTTGAGGCTGGATACTACCACATCACCTGTGGGTGTGATAATAGGCAGGTTCTCACACCTGATGCCTTGCTCCACGTCAATCACTTGACCTGCATGCATAAAACACACACTTGTATATTAACATGTATAGGAATATAATTCAATAAAGTTAAACCAGCGAACGGAACAAAACCTCACCTCGAATATGTAGCGGCCCCTCCAACCTCATACCATGTTTCACCTCACGTGAACCGCCACGGTTCTCTGTACCCTGTGGGTCCTCGACTGATCGGCGATACACACCAACGCGCACCTCCTCAAAAACATCAAACATCTCATACACACGCGCCGTGTAGCCTGCTAGCTCCGTCACCTAACATGAGATGGAAAATAAATAAAAGAACTACAGCTATATGAATCTGTAAACGTCACCAAGTCCTTGCTACTAAATATTAGTAACAGCCCAATACCACCACCTTTAGGACATCATGGAGCATCTCACCTCCTTGTAGGAGCTCATAATCCGCTCCACAGCGTCGGCTCCTGCGTTTAAAAGATTCCTGGCTGTGGTAAATGCCTGCGTGCGCTCGCTCACCATCTCTTCCTCCTTCATCACCATCACTGCCTGCTTCACGTCCTCTGAATCTAAAAATAAAACCATCACTGCAACTTAATGACGACGTGAAAGAGACGCCTGTAAACCGTTACGCACTGTTCCTTTGGAAAATTAACACATCATGCTACAAATACCACAGGCAAGGTGTGTGTCGATTGGTTACCGATTAACACAGTCAGCCACAGGCTAAGAGCTGGCTTGTTTTTAAAAAAAAAAAAAAAAAACAGCATTAAAAAGGCTTTGGATAAGTCAGGAAGCTGTGTTCAGGTATTAAAGCCAAAAATCAAGTCCTGTCATGCTTCACTGCATCCTAAGTATCCTTGACTTGGAAGTGACGTCAAAGCAAAATAGAAACCCGGATGTCGGCCATGTTGGTGGATATAGACCCTTTTCAGTCACGTGACCTTCGTAAACACGACCGCCATTTTGGACATGTAGTGGACTTCGGCTCGAATCGGTTTGAATGCGAGGAAGGCAACAAACAAAAAACATAAAAGAAAAAGGAGCGAGATGCAGAAAACACCTTCACTATCCAGTGACGTAGGGCATTTACAGGGCGAGCAGAGGGAGAGGTATTTGCAAAAATTGAGGTTAGCAGGCTTAGAGAACGACGTTTACCTGCTTCCACCAGGACTGTTCACTGACGTACGGAAGTACACGAAGCCCTCGTCTTTACCTGACTTCGGCCCACATGATCTGTATACCTATGTCGTTAAAAACCCATCGCCATACACTACATGCCAACGTCCGAGGTTCCGGAGCACGCTCCGGCTTGCTCCAGGAGTGCTCCGTCCGAGGTTCCGGAGCGCGCTCCGGCTTGCTCCAGGAGTAAGCCGGAGCGTGCTGCTTAATTTGAGGGGGAGCAAGCCGGAGCGCGCTCCGGAACCTCGGCCGGAGCACTCCGAGAGCAAGCCGGAGCGCGCTGCTTAATTTGAGGGGGAGCAAGCCGGAGCGCGCTCCGGAACCTCGGCCGGAGCACTCCGGGAGCAAGCCGGGAGCAAGCCGGAGTGCGCTGCTTAATTTGAGGGGGAGCAAGCCGGAGCGCGCTCCGGAACCTCGGACGTTGGCTCCGACAGCTATTTACACTGGATCCGGTGTAAATAGCTGCCGGATCATAATTACAGTAAACTAGTAAATACAGTAAAGGAAAAACTTGAGACTGAAAGGTTTTAACAGTCATCCAAATGACTGAACGTAAACATTGCTACAGTAACATACTAGCTACTATGTTGTTGACATTAGCTAGTCAACAATAGCTACTACTACAGAAGAACAAAGAGGTTACAATGGGTTATTTTAACCTATTTGGTTACACACTCGCCGCCACAGAATGTTAACAGCAATGTAATGCCTTTTCTGGCTAATTTTATGCGTCTTACCTCCAACAAAGTGGTCACTACACAAGCGTTGGTATGCCGAGGGCTGCCAATCTTTCCTGTTAATGGCCGCTATCCATCTTCTCCGTCGGGATCCGATAAAATGATAAACCTTGCCTTGTTTGTTGATGGTTACTACATCCAGGTGCACAACAATATAGTGGCATGATGGAAGTCTTGCTGAAAGTAAAAACTTTCTTTGCTGCCGTTCCTCAATGTTGGCTGTGGTAAACTACTGGTAGTACATGTCCAAAATGGCGGCCGCGTTTGTCGTGACGTCACGTGAAAAGGGTCCATACAAACATGGGGTCAAGCGACATTCCATACAAAGTATAGTCTGCTAAAAGAACTGCTTTAAGCGTTCTTTTAGCGCTGCCATATCTTTGTGCTGTATAGAGACTCGGATTGTTTTGCAGTGTGGGCCCCTCCTGGGAAAAAACAGGGGCTCATTTCTACAATGGGGGGGCCCAGTGATTATCCTTCAGTTGAAGTGAACCTAGTGAGCGAAGCGAGCCCAATGAACAGCTGGGGCAGCCCAGGGGCTGTTTTTTTCTTCTCAATTCTGGTTTTTTTTTGTATTAGAAGCCATATGAAGCAATGTAGATGACAAAAATCAATGCTTCAACCAAATATATTGAGATATTGTTTAATCAGTGGCAATATTTTGGAATTCAACCACAGGCCACTATATATCACATCTATATTATCTCCTCCTTGTAAATTATAGCACAAGAATGGGTTTGTTTTTTGCATGCTGTGACGGTCTAATTCTGCTTGTCTCTAATCATCTCTACTTCTAATTTCAGAGAATCAGATGGGATGCTGAATCTTCAATCTTGGGTTCAAATTCAGGCTATGAAGTTTGAAAATTAATAATGTCTGATACTAATGATAGTGGCAGTGGTAGCAGTAGTGGCTGCTGTTGTAGTAGTTGATGTTGCAGTAGTAGTTGTTGTAAATCTAGTATGACTAATTAGCTTGGGTATCGGGGTATCAGTTTTTTCAGGTGAATGCACTCTTTCTGCCAAAGAATGACAAAACAGATGTATTTTTCTTTTTTTTTTTCTTATCCATGTTTTCTTGTCTCTTTCGAATATTCGTACATAGACCATAAGACGCCACCTAGCGAAAGACTTGGATCAGGTTTTACTCGCTTGGGACGCTACAAACGGGGCGGCGTAAATACACGAACGGGTCCGATGTATATTCAATATGGCGGTGGTCAAAACAAATTCATCCGAGGCTGAAATCTGTTGAATATCCAGATAATTATGTTGGAAGTTGCATATTTGTGCAAGATTTTCGATATTGAGACCATGAAGTCAAGTAATACGCCACGAAACATTCCAAATAGGGTATAAAATGCTCGCGTCCATATTGGCCCCGCCCCTCTCGACAACGCGTTCATTATTCGAAATAGTGCGTCTTAGACGCAGGCGCGCCAACAATCTGAGGCCCTGTCCACACAGCAACGGATTCAGGTGAATCTGATAAAATTGTTTATCGTTTCGGCCTGGCGTCCACACGGCACCGGCGTTTTGGGTGCCCCAAAACGGAATCTTTTGAGAACGGGTTCCAGAGTGAAAAAATCTGGCAACGGCGCCGTTGCGAAGTCGTCTGGATGAGTAGAACGGATTTGTTTACGATGACGTCACAACCACGACTGTCAGTGCTTCACGCCGGGTAGAAGTGTAACGAACTCGATGCGAGTTGTCAACAAATCCTATAACTTGGTTCATGAAACGCGCTTACAAAATATTTTCACTGCGAATATTTATTGTGTAATGGTGCAAAGTGAGAGAGAGAGAGAGAGAGAGAGAGAGAGAGTGTGAGAGAATAGCCCTTAGGGCAGAGTCTTTAGTCCAAACACTGCAGAAGCAGTACCAAACCGCGCACCACCCGTGCGCTTTCCGAAAACAATCCCGCCATCAAACATAGGAAAAAAAAAAAAAGGAGCGATCTCACCTCTTCAGATGTTGGTTTAAGTCCGACAATACATTCCTCAAAAAGGGCGTAGAAGAACAAAGTAATCCATCAACATGTAGCATTCAATTTATTCCGGACCATTAAAGAATTCTGGAGGATATCAGAATGTTGGCGTACCGGCTTCCATCTACCCCATTCATTCCTCTTTCCGCGTCTTTCGTTTTACGCTACTGATTAATAATCAAAACTTTATGTGGCTAATGCTACAGAAGAAGGGGTTTATGCGCATGCGTCTACTTCTTCTATTGTTCTGGTGTCTCCGATGGGACCGTCTTACAGTGCACGTAGAGGTGTGGCATGTGTGTTGCATCGTTTTCAGCAAGCGTTGCGTTGCCATATGGACCTGAAATTTTACTGATCCGTTGCCTATGTGGACACGATATTTTAAAAAAAAAAAAAATCTCGTTGCCGTTGTCGTGTGGATGTAGCCTGAGTCTCTGTGTATATGGTCATGGTCACAACCGTACTCGTCACCGTGGCACGTTCCGATTTTTTTAAATTCCTTCCGTGAAACTCTGAGGATTAGTACGGAGAGGACACAAGCACGGCTGAACAACGTCGGCACGGCTGATCTAACAAAGGCTAAAACCAAAAACAGCTCATCTTTGTAGCGTTCATTTTATCTCGGGTGAGATTCAAAAGCCTTCTCGATAATATCATGGAAGAATTTTATTTCGTGTTACTCGAATTTTGCTATAAAATGAGCGTTCTCTCTCTTGTCGTGGTTCACTCAGTCATTGTTATAATTTTAACACCATTTGTGTATTACCATTTCGCTTCTAGGAGCGCTAGCAAAATTATACGATAGAAACAATCCAGACTGGGCACCCACTCAGAACATGGGCTATGTTTCGTCCAAGGTCGGACTGGATTCTTCAGCAGCCGAACCAGATAGAACGCGATATCTGGGTACTCGATGGTCAGTAGAAGCGTCTTATCTTCAGAAAAGTCTGACTTTTTTAAATAATACGGGTCAAAACCACATACATCTCTCTTCTCTTTATATTGAATCTTCGCTCGACTGTTCAAATCGTGGTAATAGTGAGAAAATTCAGCATTATTTACAGACAGCTTTCAGCAGCTGACATGCTAGTTGCTTTGTATATCCACCATCATGGCGGACACTCATGACATAGCACATTTTGATCACGTGGTTGGCAAGTCATCTATTAGAACGAGTGCATTAATGTAAACCTGTTACTTGAATTAAATCATCCGGACCTACTGTCAGAGCTGCCGTTACAGAAAATTTTAAAAAAATCAACCAATCAGATTCGAGAATTCAACAGCGCAGTCTTAAGATTTCCTTTTGTTCAGATATCTAGTTTTGAACTAAACAAGAACAAAATCATTCGCTTTGAATGAACAGGTCTGCATGTATATTACTTTCTGTACTTTTAAAAATAATATTCGAGTTGTTTCATGTTACGTTGCGGTACCCAAGGCTTTGTCGCCACCTCCTGGATGGTCCTCGATGTCTGGAAAGATCAATACTTTCATTCTGGTTTAAAACTATTGCCTCAATCATCCAGGCTAGTATAAATTAGTACACGTTAATTACTGTTACTTTTGATTAAAGCGTATCTTAAGTAAGGCAGTATGACACGTAGCAAAGTGTCGATGCCAGCCTGGAGTGGATTATTTTCATGGAACTGCACCATCTGGAGTTTATTATTCCGGATGTACTCCAGCGATTTGCTCATGATTACAATGTTTAATTTATTAGCCAATGACATTTCACACATTTTAAAGACTTTATAGTATAACAGTATATTTGACTGAGAAACTGGAAAGTCCTTTTACTCTCATCCGCCGGGAAAATTTACAGGGTTCTCCAGAAAATCTGAAGTAGAATTTGTAGCGCCAAAGTCATGCTAACGTTAGGGGTTCTGAGGACGCGCCCCTCAAGACAATTTTGAAATTCACATGCCTTCTGGTGCACTCTCAGCTAATAAATTACTCACCATTTTCCCTGTAAAATACTTGCAAAATATGTATGAAATTTCCCTCCAGATGCGTGTGTGCTTGGCTTTCTCAGTTACTCTCTGTAGTACGCTGCCTGGCTCTGTAACATAACTACATACGCTACAGTGTGGTCACGTGGTCTGGCTCAGCCAATCAGAGTGCGAGAATCGATCAAGAAATAATGGCATCGCTTCTGGTCATGCTAGACCCGCAATGAAGACAATTTTGTGGTTGAATAATTGGATTTACAGCAAATTATGGGCAGCAGAGATTATATAAATTGCTTGAACATTGAACATTTTTCTGGGATCGAATAGCCGGCGCAGATCATCTGAGTAGGCGGAGAAAACCGCAGGTCGCCGGTGCTTGTAAATTTGCAAAGCACCGTCGAGACTGCTACAAAACGGAGACACCGCAGACACCCAAGACTCCCTCCATAAATGTTAAATAAATCTCTCCTAACACAAAAGACAAGGGGGGAAAAAAAAGTTTAAAAAAAAAAAGTCACATGCATGGTTATACAGTATGTCTTCTGTTTTTAAATGTCTTTTTTTTTTTTTTAAGTCTTAGATCGTTATATCTACTGCCTGTTCATCACCTACCCGTTCATTTACTGCCCAACACGCCTCGCACTACAACTCCCATCATGCTTTGCACCGCTCCCTGTCCCCTGAGTACTAATTATGGACAGCTGTTCTCAATCACCACCACCTCTCTCACACACACGCACCATAAGGACTCTGCTTTCAGAGACACTTTATGAAGTATTGCTCTGGTTCATGCTGTCCATTACCAAGCCATGATTAATTTGCACTGGCACAAATTGCGATTCTCACTCAGGATCTTTCGACGACTTATTATTATTCTCAATGTTTTTTTAGGATGTTATTTCTCCATCACTTTTCAACCAATCATCACCAAATTTCACATGAAGAATACATCTGGGCTGAATTTACATTGCTATGACTTTTGGTGCTGATCTGGATCACTGATCTGGAATGATCCATGAAAAACGAGCTTTTTTTCCCCCCTCACTAAGCATCGTTCTCTATCTCTTACCGTTCCGGATCTAAAGGGTACTGTTCTACTTTACCATTAGCCTACGATGACCAGATGTCCAGGATTGTAAGAGGTGACGCAAATCACTGTCACAGTACCTATCTATCTTCTATTATTATTATTCTCCTAACATTTTTTAGGATGCTATTTCTCCCTCAGTTTTCAACCAATCACCACCAAATTTCACATGAAGAATACCTCTTGGCTGAATTACGTTGCTATGACTTTTGGTGGTGATCCAGATTGATCCATGAAAAAGGGAATTTTTTGTTTCCAGTCACTTATAACTGTCTTTTTTTTTTTTTTAAACAACTTTGTTCAGGGCAGCAGGGCGCAACTTTTCCTCACTAAGCGTCATTCTCGATCTCTTACCGTTCCAGATCTATCGCGTACAATGACCAGACGTCCCGGATTGTAAGAGGTGACGCAAATCACTGTGACTTTAGTCACAGTATCCATCTAGTTCTTCTTAATAATAATAATAATAATAATAATAATAATATCCTAACTTTTTTTAGGATGTTATTTCTCCCTCACTTTTCAACCAATCATTACCAAATTTCACATGAATACCACCACCTCTGGGCTGAATTACGTTTCTATGACTTTTGGTGGTGATCCGGATTGATCCATGAAAAACGGAATTTTTTTCAGTCACTTATAACTCTCTCAATTTTTTTTTCAATAATTATTATTTTTCAAACTTTGTTCCAGGTGGCAGGGAGCAAATTTTCCTCACTAAACATCATTCTCTATCTCTTACCGTTCCGGATCTACAGGGCACGATGACCAGACGTCCCGGTTTATAAGAGGTGACGCAAATCACTGTGATTTTAGTCACAGTATCCATCTAGTTCTTTTTCTCCTCCTAATGTTTTTTAGGACGCTATTTCTCACTCGGTTTTCAACCAATCATTACCAAATTTCACATGAAGAATACCTCTGGGCTGAATTATGTTGCTATGACCTTTGGTGGTGATCGGGATCGATCCATGAAAAACGGGATTTTTTTTTCTGTCACTTATAACTCTCTGAATCAGTTTTTTTTAATAAATTATTATTATTGTTTTTTTTTTTTTTACTTTGTTCAGGGCGGCAGGGCGTAACTTTTCCTCACTAAGCGTCATTCTCTATCTCTTACCGTTCCAGATCTCAAGGGTACAATGACCAGACGTCCCGGATTGTAAGAGGTGACGCAAATCACTGTGACTTTAGTCGCAGTATCCATCTAGTTATTATTATTATTATCCTAACTTCTTTTAGGATGCTATTTCTCCCTCAGTTTTAAACCAATCATTACCAAATTTCACATGAAGAATACCTCTGGGCTGAATTACGTTGCTACTGTATGACTTTTGGTGGCGATCCAGATCGATCCATGAAAAACAGAATTTCCTTCAGTCACTTAAAACTCTGTCAATTTTCATTATTTTTTCAATCAGTTTTTTATTTTTATTTTATTCAGGGCAGCAGGGCACAACTTTTCCTCACCAAGCATCATCTTCCATCTCTTACCATTCTGGATCTACAGGGTACGGTGACCAGACGTCCCGGTGTGTAACAGCGAGCGCAAATCACTGTGACTTTAGTCACCGTCTATCTCGTTTATGTTTACCATTTCCGTGTCTGACTTGTGCCTATTTATTGGCACTGCCTCTTGGTTTATTCTGTTTATGCCAGTTTGCACACTGCATGAACTCTGCCTCTGCTCATTGTTTTGAATTTGTTTGCCTTTTCAAACTTTCAGTAAAACACCATTCTTCTGCACTGCCTGGTTCGTGATACAGATCATGTAGCGTGTCTGCTGTGGAAGTCCCTGAATGAGCAGTTACTATAAAAACGATAACCTATCAGAACATGAAAATAATACGCTCTTTCTGACCAATCAGAATTGAGAAAATCAACCATACCAT
Organism: Neoarius graeffei; assembly: GCF_027579695.1. Taxonomy (NCBI): domain Eukaryota; kingdom Metazoa; phylum Chordata; class Actinopteri; order Siluriformes; family Ariidae; genus Neoarius; species Neoarius graeffei. The sequence goes on from NC_083578.1 coordinate 84,078,136, forward strand.
GGTATGAAGTTAACTTCTGACTCAGATTCAGAAAAATACAGAACGGCACTAAAGACAGACCAAATGCAGGTAAGACTGTGATATCATTATTAACATTATGAGAGCGGAGAATTGGGGGAAGGCTGGAAATGTTATCCAACACCATCACCAGACAAAGTGAACACCTGGCTGGGCAATGTGTTCCATCTTCATTTCTAAAATAAATCCTGAATTATTTCCATTTTATTCACTAGCTTTGAGCTCAGATCCACACACGCCAAAAAATCTGACGGTCCTCCCCCCAGTGCCAACATGTGATGCGAGTGTACACAGAGAAGAGTAAGGGTCGTACCACGTGAGGAATACCCCGGAGCGGTGATGATGGGCACGGCCACCATGACGAGACCCGAGGCGCTCCACAGGTACTTCATGAGGAACTGCTCGAGCATGACGTACCACAGCCGCTTGAAGAGGATCAGGTTGATCTGCGAGCGCAGTGCCTCGTAGCTCCGCTGCAGCTGTGACCTCTCCACCTACGCACGACACAACGGCAGAAGTGTGCACACACGCGCAGACACACGTACGCACACACGAACACACAACAGGTGAGCATTATGAGAAATCGGGAACGATGCAGACTTTCAAGTAATTAAATGTCCCTTTCCTATAATTTAGGGTCAGTCACGGGTCATGAAGTTGGGACAGTGAAATGAAAGCCTACAGTTCAGTCTGTGTGTGCGCTAAAAGGCCACTGACCACTGTGTGTGTGGGCGTAGGGTCAGAACAGCCTGACACAGAAACCTGCCCCAGTTCCAGGATTTTCTCTTTGTTCTAAATCACATGATGCTTCTTTGGTCTAGGAACAGTAACTACTGTGGAAGCACATGATGTTTGTTTATGGGGCAGGTGTTGTATACTTGTAACATGCTCAAAGCATCAGAATGACTGAACACACACACATGTGAAGCGGGTCAATATGCCAATAAGATATCAAATAAAGAATAAAAACATTGACAGACACGCTGTTAATTAACAATCATTCACCGATCTTCACTGAGCCAGAGGTGGAGAATTTTAATATAAATACACAGGTAACTTTTTTTTTTTTAATATCTAAATAATTTCACATTTAAAAACCAGCATGCAAATGTAATAAAGTTGTGGCGCAGACTTGTCACTTATCTACGCCGAGTCACATAAAATACTTTGTTTTGAAATCGATAATATAAATCACAATTAATTCCACTTTACCTTTAAAATATCTTTAGACCAAACTTCGTAGCATCTTTAGTGCTTTTAGGAACAGCGTATTCTTTCATTATTTGTAATTCTTCCTCACTTACGGTGAGTGAGCGATTGGCCGCCATTTTGCCAAGTCGCTCAAGGTGACTGGTCGAGAAATTCGGACTATTTCTCGATAATCAGCACGCGTGATTTTCTGTAAATCGCCTGCGTATTTATACTAAAGGAAAGTGATTCGTTTTCTATAATCACGTCTCCATGTGCAATATAACTGGATTTTCTAACTTCTGTTTCTACCTCCTCGACCAAAATGTGCAATACTCACTCGATTTGTGTAATACTCAATATGTACAATACCACTTCAGATAGATATTTATTACTTTTTTATATATGGGTCTGCCTCAGAAACTGGGTACTGTGGGGGTACCCCACTAAATATACCCAGTCAATAAACTATACGGTTTTGAATGGTGATGTTGGTTTTAATTTGAAGAAAAATAATACAGATAAAACTAAATCTTTGATGTGAATATTCAGAATTTGGCAAAAATTCTGCAAATTTGTGGAAAAATGGCGGCTTGATCTGGGACACGATAAACGGTCGACTACATCGCATTCCCTTAAAAAGGTTGTAGTCCACTGAAAAGTCTACAGTTATCACTGATTGTATTTTAACTTGTAACTTTATCCACCTGAGGATTGGTGCGCTCACAGAATAATCATAACCGTAATAAAACATCATGCAAAATATTTGATCACCGTCGTAACTCCATTTTCTGCAGACCCAAAACCAATACGATCGTGTGTTTTGATCTAAACGGAAAGCCTCAGGGTCGAGGTCACTACCTCGCCAAAAGTAGTAACTTAAAATCACTACGCCGTATAAAAATTGTTATAAATCTGCAATTTTGTTTTTTAAAACGAAAGCTGAAAAGTTAGGTATAGAATATGTTTCTTACAGAATATGTTATGATGGTAGCTGGTCTTGTATGAATTTCTGAGCTATAAAATGAGTCGTGGTCTATTTTTTACCGTAGCGTGTTATTTGTGTGCGCGGAAGGACACACATTAACAATTTGCATGTGTAGAATGGAATTTTCCACTCCGACAGTTAGAAGCTGATCGTGCTTCCATTTGCGGTTTTTCTGTTACATGGGTGATCTGTTCGGACGTTATCACTGAAAAGGTGAGTTTTGACAGTTTTTTGTTTTAGTCTTGCAGTATAAGGCAATAGAATGTTTCTTTTTCATCGTACTTTCATATTTCGTAGTGTTTGCGTATTTTTGGCCAATATTTTGCAACCATGGTCAATTTAGATCGAACTTTTGATAGAATCTATGGCCAGTCATTTTTGCCCCGCCCCGCCTCGCGCTCCGTCCGGTGTTGTAGCGATGTCCCGTTGCTCGCACGCCGCAGCAGAGACCTGCGCGACCTTCAGCCGGTACAGTCGCTGTTCTTTTACCACCGCCGTTATTCTCATCTTTCCGGTGTGTTCTTGATTTTTCCATTGTGTCCTATTTCGCCATATCAAATACCCAAAATGTATCATATTATTCATATTTAAGTGAATAATCAATTCGGTCATCATAACTTGGCATTTTTAACCCAAGCAATCAAAGAGGAAATTTTCAATATTTTCACTCATCTGTGAAGGAGGGGCTTTAATTCTTCATGCTGTAGTTATTTTATATGTAAATCAATTTTACAAAAGCATTTGAATTGTAATCAAAATTTCATAGTGGAGGCCAGATAAAGCAAGATGCTATCTTTATTCGTATTAAACATGAAAAAAGAAACATTGAGTGTTTAGGTAAATGAAAAAAAAAAGTAAAATTAGAAAATGTATTTTTTGACCATAATGTCCCAAAGGAAAGACCAGTTTCTGAGACGGACCCATATTTATTCATATACAGTTGCACTCTGTTTAATGACAGCCTTACATAGCTCTATCTAGCTCCCTCACTGTTTGTTATAATTGTGTATTATAGTGTTTTTAAATTTTAGAATGTATGTTTCGTATTTTTCTAGTCCTCCCCCCCACCTTTTTTTTTTTAAATAATAATGTCTATGAAGCCGACTCGTGGAAAACGCTCAAGGATTCCAATGTACCTGTACTGTAATGTATTTGTGGAAATGGCAATAAACTCTAAACTAATAATGTCCCATAATGTTTTATTCTTCTTACATCACAGCAATCTGCTAACAATAACACTTTTTTACTTAATTAGAATCTTATCCAAGACATAAAGGTAATCATTCACACGCCTGCTTGTTCAAGGGCCCTAATTTGGTTAAAGAACCACAGACATTTGGATTCTACCTTGTGACCCCCGTAGAAGGCAATCTCCTCCGAGTTGGCGATGATGCGTGAATGCATGTACCTCAGGTCCCCTTTTCTCTTGGCCTCTTCGGCCACCAGTTTGCCGAAGCGTGGAGAAAACGCCCGCAGGATTTTGGCTGTGAGCGCCACTACGATGCCGGCGATCGCCGAAGGCCAAGTCGTGTTGGCGCCTTTAGACTCCGCTGTTTTGATCAGCGTGTAGCAGGTCATCACGACATCCAGGCAGGGCTTGGTCAGGTTGGAGTACAGGTGGGCCACAGAGCCGGCGAACATCACCATGTCTTCGGTCAGCGACTGGTCCGGGTTGGCCAGCCTGCCGTCCATGTTGCTGACGCGGTAATAGGTCTGGTTGCTGAAGTAGAGGTGGTAAGCATGGCTCACCAGCCTGGTGCGAAACGCCAGGGTTAGCTGACCTTCTAGATAACGGATAGCACTGTTCACAAACGTTGCAGGGATAGCGATCAGGAGCCATTTGGTTAACTCCCACACAAATGCCTGGGGGTCTTTTTTCACTATGGTCTTCACTATTTTACCATCCAAGTTGGCAACATAAATAGACAGGAATGTGCGCGAGATAAGAGCGATCGAGTGGAAACCCAGCAGAGCCAGCTCTTTGCAGAAAAGCCGAGGGAAAAGAATGCTCAGAAGTCGCTTTAAACGCAAAAGGAATTCTCGGTTCACAGCCGGAGAGTTTCTCTTCCTCTTTCGCCTCTCCGTGACCTCCAGCGGCTCTCCATTCACATGATGTGCATTCAGTCTACCGCACTGAGGATCAGCCTGTCCTTTCAGTCTTTCAGAAATATACGGGTAGAGTCTTTTCACTCCATACGCAGCAACGAGGAGGAAAACCGCTTTCTTTGCTGCTGAAGACCTCTTCAGCTGCGAGGGCAGTTTTGAATATAATACAGGCATTTTTTCCTTGATTTTTTTTTTGCAGACCTAGATAAAACGAACCAGTGCAGTTTCGCACATACTAATGAGAACAATGGTCAACTGTATAACATTAACGCTTCTGAAACGTGTCCGACTTGCATGAGATCCAAGCGTCTCAACTAGTAGGTAAACTTTTTACACGTTTAAGTCGTACTGTAAAACTTCTGTTTTTATGTTTGAGAAGAATGCATCATTAAATTACACGCAATCATATAATGTTAACAGTTACCCCATTTATATCGATATCAATCTATCCAACGTCGCTATATGGCTGAGTAACGCTAACAGTTACCTAATTTACAGGTATTGGTTTCTAAAACGTTCTGGAAATGTTTGTTTTTTGTTCTGAGAGCTATTTCCTCCCCTCTCAAGTTCTCAATACAACTCAAGTTTGTATATTTAAAAAAAATCAAATAAAAATCTGAAAACTTCCTGGACAAGTACGTTTGCTCACCAAAATAAAACGTTCTCAAAACGTTACGAAATGGTTCCCAGAATAACCAAAGTGGAACTATGGGTAATTTGGACTACCATTTAAAATATAGCCTGTAGATATTTTTTTTCCTCAGTGAGGTTTTTTTTTTAAAATAAATAAAAACTTGACTAAACGTTTTAAAAAAGAAAAATATTTTAAGGGGGGAAAAGACAATAGCAATTCAGCTAGTTTAGCAGACGTGTTAGCAACTTTTGCTAGTAAATAAAATGAACTAGAAAAGGTAACTAGCTAGGAATAATTAATTAGATAACTAGCGAATGATGCAAGCAAACATTCCTAAAGCTATGTGTAATATTAAGATATAAAAGATATTGATGATAACATTAATGAATTTAAGTTATTTAATTAGCTAGTTGCTCTGGAAATCACTTTTGTCGTTCTTAGTCAACTGACCGCTTACTGTACTGACTGTAAACACAGTGAGGCAGCTAACTAACCCCGGTTACATAAATATCGCTAAAATAAATTTATTTACCTTCACTTATTAACCGAACAACACGTTTGGACTTTAACGCGTTTAATAATAATAAAAAATAAACCAGTCGTCACATTTTGTAAATTCACGGCTGCTCCCTGACTGTCCTCCCGTTCAGCACCGCATTAAGGAAGTGTTTATGCTAACTGATGCCCGTTAGCTAGCTGCAAAAACTTTACCCTCGTATTTTATTTACATATACCTCCAAATTTCGACTGAAAATCATCCTCAAGCGTGATCCGTGCTATTTTTAGCTATAATTAGCTCTAAAAACCTTGCTGAGACTAGCCTTTCTTCGTGGTCTATAAGTTGAGCAGACTGTAGCGGCTGAATACCGAATACCTCCTCGCTTCCTACTTTAAGTGCACTAGCTATGATGTGGAATAACGGCCTCTGCTGCCTACCTAGAGCGCTTTATGTCAATTTAGGATGCGGCCTTTGTATTTATATGCACATAGCCTGAGTATCAGACTACAGCAGTGCTGCCCAATAGGAGCAGGAGTAAAGAGGTCTGCCTACCACACACACACACACACACACCCCTTCTGTAGGTTGATTAAATCCGTTACATAACGGATTCCCTCCCACCACACACACCTCACCTACTTCCCTGCCCTTGGGGACAGCCATGGCCTGAAGGTTACAGAAGGACCCAAAGGGTTGCAGGTTCGAGTCCAAGGACCGGCAGGAAAAATGTGAGGGTAGTTGAGTGAATGAACAGCACTTTCTCCCACCCTCTGTATCATGAGCCAGACACCTAACCCCAAAGGGTTGCAGGTTTGAGTCCCAGGACTGGCAGGAAAAATGTGAGGGTAGTTGAGTGAATGAACAGCACTTTCCCCCCTCCCTCTGTATCATGAGCCAGACACCTAACCCCAAAGGGTTGCGGGTTCAAGTCCCAGGACCGGCAGGAAAAATGTGAGGGTAGTTGAGTGAATGAACAGCACTTTCCCCCCTCCCTCTGTATCATGAGCCAGACACCTAACCCCAAAGGGTTGCAGGTTTGAGTCAGTCCCAGGACCGGCAGGAAAAACGTGAGGGTAGTTGAGTGAATGAACAGCACTTTCTCCCGCCCTCTGTATCATGAGCCAGACACCTAACCCCAAAGGGTTGCAGATTTGAGTCCCAGGACGGGCAGGAAAAATGTGAGGGTAGTTGAGTGAATGAACAGCACTTTCCCCACTCCCTCTGTATCATGAGCCAGACACCTAACCCCAAAGGGTTGCGGGTTCAAGTCCCAGGACCGGCAGGAAAAACGTGAGGGTAGTTGAGTGAATGAACAGCACTTTCCCCCCTCCCTCTGTATCATGAGCCAGACACCTAACCCCAAAAGGGTTGCAGGTTTGAGTCAGTCCCAGGACCGGCAGGAAAAATGTGAGGGTAGTTGAGTGAATGAACAGCACTTTCTCCCGCCCTCTGTATCATGAGCCAGACACCTAACCCCAAAGGGTTGCGGGTTCGAGTCCCAGGACCGGCAGGAAAAATGTGAGGGTAGTTGAGTGAATGAACAGCACTTTCTCCCGCCCTCTGTATCATGAGCCAGACACCTAACCCCAAAGGGTTGCAGGTTTGAGTCCCAGGACTGGCAGGAAAAATGTGAGGGTAGTTGAGTGAATGAACAGCACTTTCCCCCCTCCCTCTGTATCATGAGCCAGACACCTAACCCCAAAGGGTTGCGGGTTCAAGTCCCAGGACCGGCAGGAAAAATGTGAGGGTAGTTGAGTGAATGAACAGCACTTTCCCCCCTCCCTCTGTATCATGAGCCAGACACCTAACCCCAAAGGGTTGTAGATTTGAGTCCCAGGACTGGCAGGAAAAATGTGAGGGTAGTTGAGTGAATGAACAGCACTTTCTCCCGCCCTCTGTATCATGAGCCAGACACCTAACCCCAAAGGGTTGCAGGTTTGAGTCCCAGGACTGGCAGGAAAAATGTGAGGGTAGTTGAGTGAATGAACAGCACTTTCTCCCTCCCTCTGTATCATGAGCCAGACACCTAACCCCAAAGGGTTGCGGGTTCGAGTCCCAGGACCGGCAGGAAAAATGTGAGGGTAGTTGAGTGAATGAACAGCACTTTCTCCCGCCCTCTGTATCATAAGCCAGACACCTAACCCCAAAGGGTTGCAGGTTTGAGTCCCAGGACTGGCAGGAAAAATGTGAGGGTAGTTGAGTGAATGAACAGCACTTTCTCCCGCCCTCTGTATCATGAGCCAGACACCTAACCCCAAAGGGTTGCAGGTTCGAGTCCAAGGACCGGCAGGAAAAATGTGAGGGTAGTTGAGCGAATGAACAGCACTTTCTCCCGCCCTCTGTATCATGAGCAAGACACCTAACCCCAAAGGGTTGCAGATTTGAGTCCCAGGACCGGCAGGAAAAATGTGAGGGTAGTTGAGTGAATGAACAGCACTTTCTCCCGCCCTCTGTATCATGAGCAAGACACCTAACCCCAAAGGGTTGCGGGTTCGAGTCCCAGGACCGGCAGGAAAAAATGTGAGGGTAGTTGAGTGAATGAACAGCACTTTCCCCCCTCCCTCTGTATCATGAGCCAGACACCTAACCCCAAAGGGTTGCAGGTTTGAGTCCCAGGACCGGCAGGAAAAATGGGAGGGTAGTTGAGTGAATGAACAGCACTTTCCCCCTCCCTCTGTATCATGAGCCAGACACCTAACTCCAAAGGGTTGCGGGTTCAAGTCCCAGGACCGGCAGGAAAAATGTGAGGGTAGTTGAGTGAATGAACAGCACTTTCTCCCGCCCTCTGTATCATGAGCCAGACACCTAACCCCAAAGGGTTGCATGTTTGAGTCCAAGGACCGGCAGGAAAAATGTGAGGGTAGTTGAGTGAATGAACAGCACTTTCTCCCACCCTCTGTATCATGAGCCAGACACCTAACCCCTGAGGTGCTGTAGCATCCCTGCCCACTGCTCTGGGTGCATGTGCATACACTCATTGCTCACGTGTGTTAAATGCAGAGGAAGAATTTCACTTGTGTACATGTGACAAGCTGCTTCTTCTATGCTTTGAACTATTTTTAGGTACCTACCTTCCTTCATTGGTCTCGTATCAAGTACAGTTACTGACCCTAGTCCATCTCTTACCTTATACATCACTGTTTCTCAACACAGTAGGTATATAATAGTCCTTTTTGCATTACTGATGCACCAGATACATTCATATCAGCACCATCACCACTAACTGCTTACCTGTGAAGTGCACCTACATGGTAGCTGTTCCTGATAAAAGGACTAGATGAGTGCATTTTTCAATAACAAATGCAAAACTGAACCTTGACAAGCAAGGAATAGAGCACAAGCACTTCAATTCATGGGTGGGAAATATTGAAACGATGGAAGTGATGATATTATTCATGACTGCAGTTTCGACAAGGATAAGCAGATGTTTGTAGACATATTGTTTAAGTTAACAAGCTAGTTGAAAGCTGTGAGAACTAATAGCCATGTTTGTTGTTCATCCCATCTCATTATCTCTAGCCACTTTATCCTGTTCTACAGGGTCGCAGGCAAGCTGGAGCCTATCCCAGCTGACTACGGGCGAAAGGCGGGGTACACCCTGGACAAGTCGCCAGGTCATCACAGGGCTGACACATAGACACAGACAACCATTCACACTCACATTCACACCTACGGTCAATTTAGAGTCACCAGTTAACCTAACCTGCATGTCTTTGGACTGTGGGGGAAACCGGAGCACCCAGAGGAAACCCACGCGGACACGGGGAGAACATGCAAACTCCGCACAGAAAGGCCCTCGCTGGCCACGGGGCTCGAACCCGGACCTTCTTGCTGTGAGGCGACAGCGCTAACCACTACACCACCGTGCCACCCCCATGTTTGTTGTTTACATTCATTATTATAATGTGAGGTGATTTTGTTTTTTGTTTTTGTTTTTTTTTACACGTGACTGAGACGAGGTATTTGGATGACAACGACGTGCTATGCTCTTCCCATCTACACTCTCCCTTATGGACTCATCCTCCAGCAGTAGTCAGGCAGTGCGCGTTCATGTGTCTTGGAGGGAGCAATGAAGCGAAGACGTGAGATTTTGCAGCTGGATACTTTCAAAATCTAGCTTACTTTTGCTGGTTTCTCCAAAATTACCTACCCTAGTTTTAAAAAAACTCCACTCGGACACACTAAATATTTTTATACATAGTTTTCACTGACGTCACGGCATTCCGGGGAAAGCCCTCCAGCTGCCATCTTGTGGGTCAAACAAAATGGACCATCGCCACTACCGGCTACGTTATCTCAGACGAATTTATGAAGTTATATAGTCAGTTTTCTAAAATAAAGATCAATGTCGGCAAAATCAAGCAAACAGAAGTATATAGATACATTAGACGACATCTCACGACAACGGTATGCAGCCAAACTGCCCTTGATTGGGGGAATTGACCCCTATGAAGTGGACAAAGATGCATTTTCAAGTGACTATGCAGGGCTGCCAAAGCCTGAAACTGCCAAACCCTGCTCCAAAGCCTGAAACTGACTTCATCAAACTTTAAAGGCTGTCTGATATATACAACTTTATATATTCTAGCATTAAATAGACTGTTGAATGTTATGCAACCGCAATAAGTTGATTAAACACAAATCAAATCATACAGAATAGACCTAAAATGTTTTTCAAAAATGACCCTTGCGTGAGTGAAGTGACAAGTTTCAAATAGAAACGTGACAAACGAGCGATATTAAGTGTACATTACAATGTAAACGTACACTCAGCGGTTCCAGTTAGGCATTCTCCAGAGATTGTTTACACAATGTTTTGGTTTCCAAAAACAAACTTAAACGCAATTGATTGTTTATTTAAACAACTTACCACTTATAAAATGATCAGAGCAGACTTTGCTGTGTTTGGAAGGCTGATAATCCTTGCGGTTGATTCTCGCAAGCCATAGATTTCTCCTTTGTATGCTGAGTTTGTTTGCTCGCCTTCGTGCTCCCGTACAGTGGGAATTCCATAAAAGCTCCTCTTGACTTCATCATCTGACCTATTACGACAGCCGTGAATACAACAGGTGCGCACCATTGCTAACTTTAAATAGCCTGCTTGGGTTCTTTTGAAGACTTTGTACTCGCGTGTTACAATGTGTGCTCAGTCACCCCTACGGTAAGCTTGACCCACAAGATGGCTGCCACTAGGGAATCCCCGACTCTGTGACGTCATGTGCAAACTATGTATTATTAAAATATTCCTAATGTTCTTAGTCATTCTTGTGCTAATTAGTTGGTTGGAGCTGTTTGTGAGCAGTTTGTGGTTTTGTTCTGTGCGGAGGTTACAGCCATTAGGTTAGCCTCTAAAAAACTAAACAAAGGTGTGCGTTTGTGGAACAGTTGAGTGAGATACACCGTTATTGCTTGATTTGAATAAGTCACAGAATTCCATATATATAAAGTTATTCCACGAAATCGAGTCGTACATGAGCTGATAGCTTGGCTAGAAGCTGTGTAAGACAAGATTGAGTGGAATAACTCTTATTCTACCAACATTCACTGGATTTTGAGAGACAGAATTTATTATTTATTTTTATTTTTTTGCAAATTCAATAACTAAAAACTTTATACAAAATGTCCGACAAAATCATTTCCGCTTAGAATGTAAACAAACTGGCGAAATGACAGGAGCAATTTGTGAAAAATGCAATAATCATTCTTGGAAGGGAAAAAAAAAGCGTTCTGACCATCAAATACTTTTATTCCATAATTTTGTTGCTTTTTTTGTGTGTATTTTTTGGGTTTTTGTTTTCAAGTAGTTTTCATTTCGTCCTTGGTTGGTTCAGCAACACGCGCTGCCATTTTGTTTTTCTCTACTCACGGTATATGAGCTGATAGCTTAGTAGTAGAGTAGCCAATCAGAGCGCGCGATTGTTCATACCCAGTGAATATATACATGACGTTATGATGAGTCAATATTATGCAAAATCATACAGCCAATCTTTATTTGCAAACGGATTCACACAACACGACGACGTCTGCTCTAGTTGGTCGTGCAACACTGAAAAGGAAACACACTGTCTGCATATTAAGACCAAAAAAAGCTTTTTTATTTATTAAAAACAAACTATATACAATTTCATCATAGTTACTGTTTTTCCAAGAGTATTGCAAACTATAGTCGGGCACCAACAGGGCTAAAGGTCACCAGAGGTCAAATGAACTAAATACAATATAAATCTTGTGTGTGTTGCAGAAATCGGATCTCTCCATGATCAGAACTTTGCTTCGTGTCCAGAGTTTACATCTGCGTTTTGATTATGAGAGCCTTTAGTCCCGCTGTACTCTACTATACAACCATATATTTACATTTTCTTTTTATGAAGACCATTTACATTGCTTAGTACTGTTTTTTTTAACCAAAAAAAAGTAAAACAACTTGTAATATACAAATACAAAAGACAGACGCATTAATCAGGGTGGGTTTTTTTTTTTTAAATACCAAAATGTGGCAATAACATTGCAAACAACAGTGATTTATTTCTGAAGAATGTTTTTTATCTGTTCAAAATAAAATGTTTCTGGCTACGCCTTTGCTTTGGGTGAAAGTTAAAGATGTTTCATCACAAGGCCAATGAAAGGAGGAGTGAAAATAGAACATACAAAACCGTTTAGTAAACCGGAGTCAGCAAAGTAAACATTCAGTGGCCTTCACGGAGGTCACTTGACTTGTGTTGCCATGTGGATAGAAGAAAAAAATAAAATAAAATAAAATGGTTGTCTTGTATCTGTAGTATACGGAGCATCTGAGGTGACATGGTGGTTCGTTTTTAAGACGGTGTGGCTTATATACGTAATTAATTTACTGAAGTAGCAAGACAATATTTTCAGGCCATGAGATAATACCGTACAACATGGAGGCAAAAAGATACATCGAGGCCACAAGATAATACATCGTGAGCTTTAAATAATTTACTCAGGCCAAGAGATAATATATTGTAAGTCCGGATTAATATGTTGAGGCCACGAGATAATGCATTAAGGTGACGATATAAATGTATTGAGGCGTATGTATTGGTAGTAAATTCGCAAAGAACGTTCAGTCGGTGGTTACATGTGCAGATAATGATCTGAGGGATTATTTGCTTAAAATGTAAATGTTTAAATCCAAGCTTATTGTCTACCAGCAGCATTGGCTTTTACGTTGGTCATTCAAGACATAAGGATGACACATATACGGGCTGTTCTGAGACTGCAAGAGGTAAAAGATATTGATGCATCCCAAAAAAAAAAAAAAAGGACAGATGGTTGCTGATCTTCACAAATAACACTCCGTTCAGACTGCAACCTGAAACGACCCATATCCGATTTGTTGTGAAATCCGATTTTTTTGTTAGGCCGTTCACATTACCAATTATATGAGACTTGTATGCGATCTCCAATATGAACGGAAAACGACCCAAAAGTGTCCCGCATGCGCAAATTGACACGTAATAAGCACATCTACGTAATACGTAAACAAAAAAAAAAGCGCACTCTTCAAGTTTAATGATTTTTTTGTTTGTTTGTTTAATTATCTGGTTAGTGTTAAAGTGTGAGGTCTCGTGTGTGTTTTTGTTTCTGAACTGAAATGAAAACGTGTAGCCTGGTAACGAGGGTTGACTCCTAAATGTGTCTCTAATTTCTATATAAGCGCACTACATGTTACTAGGAAGTAATGGATTTTTAAACTCTATATAGTGCACTCGAGCTTCAGTAGGCAGTCATTTGGGATACGGCCGCTGTATTACCAAACTCTTAATTCAGGCTTAATAATTTGCACATATTTATTTCGTCATATTAATAAACTTTTTCTACATTTTTATAAATATTTATTTAGATTGTTTATAGCCAGCTGAATTCTGCAACTTCTCTCAGCGCTGGCTCAAGGTGCAGAAACACCAGTGCAGTTTGCGATGGAGATGAGGCGAGACCTGGCGATGTGGTTTTTGTGGCGGCGGCGGAACTCGCACAATAATCTGATTAATGTGGGCAGCAGACTAATGAGACCGAAGGTGTCAAATTACTGGAAATTTCCAGAACAATCTTATAATCTTGTAATACAGGATGGTTTAAGTTATAAATCAGTTATAGAAACCGTTTTATTTAATCAGGCTAACAGATCAACATCCAGGTCCCTACCAAATCCACCATTAGCTTGATCAATTCTATAAAAGTCTATTTAAATTCTGAAAACTGTACAAATGTTGTTGTTTTCCACCAAAGAGGCGGGATTAGCCAACGCAGAATAGTGACGTTTGTCTCTTGTTGATGACGTGTAGGTCGCATGAATGCGACCTGTCCGGTCAGACTGCAGTCGCATGTGAAAATAACGGATATGCATCGGAATTAGGACCACATATCCAAGTGGCCTGGGTCGCATGTGAAAAAAATCGGATCTGTGTCATTCAGATTGTCAATAACAAATTGGATACAGGTCGCATATGGGCAAAAAAATCAGATATGGGTCGTTTCAGGGTGCAGTCTGAACGTAGTCTAAGATAAAAAATATTATATTATGGAGCACAAAGAAGCCCCAAAGAGGAGTATTCAAAGGTAATCCGAAGAATTGAACATCAATATAAATAAGGGTGCCATTAATTCTGGAGGGTCTGATAAAGTCTTTGAGGAATATTCATCTCATGCTGTGGTTGGAGAGTTATTATTATTATTAATAATAATAATAATAATAATAATAATAACTCCCAGCATTTTGGTCAGGACATGACTGATATGATTCAGTAAACTGGTAGAACAGAAATCTTGGGATTTAAAAGATGGAGTATAAACCTGAAGGGTTGGGAGGGAAGGGGGAGTTTGTTTGCTTGCTTGTTTAAATACACACAACTACACGAAGTAATTTTCAGTTTCATCTCACCTTTTAAAAAAGGTAAACTGGTTATCATGACAATTTTTTAAAAATGCAATTCTATTTAACAGTTATTCCACAAAATCGAGGCGTACATGAGCTGATGGCTACGTAGCACCAAGTCGGCTATAAGCCACGTATGACGAGATTGAGTGGAATAACTGTTTTATTCTATCCACATTCCCTGGGTTTTGAGGAACAGATCATTTTTATTTTTTGCAAATTCGATAAATAAAAACTTTATACAAAATGTCCGACAAAATAATTTCCACTTAGAATGTAAACAAACCAGCGAAATGACAGGAGCAATTTGTGAAAAATGTGATAATTCTTGGAAAAAAGATACGTTATTACCATCAAATACTTTTGTTGCTTTTTGTTTGTATTTTTGGGGGCGTTCTTCTTTAGGGTTTTTTTTTCTTTTGGTGGTTGGCAAACCAATTTGAAAGGTGCATTACTGCCACCGACTGGGCTGGAGTGTGGAACAGGAGCTATTAGGAGGAAAAAAAGGAAGAAACCCCCGCCCCAAACTATTCTTTTAGTCGACATTTCTGTTTCTTTTAAATATTTGATAACTATTTTGGGGGCTTTGAGTAGTTTTTATTTCATCCTCGGTTGGTTCAGCAACACGCTCCGCCATTTTGTTTTTCTCTACTCACGGTATATGAGCTGATATCCTAGTAGTAGAGTAGCCAATCAGAGCGCACGATTGCTCAAATCCAGTGAATGTGGACAGAGTAATTACTTTTATGCATTATTATTAGCTATATTTAGTAAGTTGTTGGGTGCTTTTGTAAACTATAATTGAATTTGTGCGGTGTGAAGACTTATTATTATGGCCACAAGATAGTACAGGGTGTTTCAAAAAAATTTGATATCATTTCACAATCTAATAACTTTGCCAGTTCTTGTTCAATTAACCTCAAGTTTTATCATCGTGTGGAAAGAGGTCAAATTTTATGTTTTAATGTTTTTTGTTTTTATCTTTTTAGGTATATAAATGCCATTCACTAGAAAAGAAAAGGTGTTTTTTGTGTTTGAGTACGCTCAAACGAGAATTTACAGAATTCTCTAAAAATGCACCGTTACCAGAAAAGACTGTTACCAAAGACATGCTGCAGCGTGTTTGGCAGGAGCTGGACTACCGACTTGACGTGTGCCGTGTCTCAGGCTGCGTGCATATTGAAAATTTGTGAACTCGTTCATGGAATCCATATACCTTTGAATTTCTCATTCAAATTTTGAGGAATAAACCTTATACTGCTCAACGTTAAGCCTGTTCGGTTTCATTTCATCTCAAATATCATCAAATTTTTTGAAACATCCTGTATATTATGGCCACTAAGAAACATATCGAGGCCACAATTTGAAATATCGAGGCCACGAGACAGTATCTTGATTTCACAAAAGAACATCTTGAGGCCATGGGACAACGTGTCAATATGTCGAGTCAACATAATATAATATAATATAATATAATATAATATAATATAATATAATATATAATATAATATAATATAATATAATATAATATAATATAATATAATATAATATATCCAGGCCACAAAATAATAAATTAAAAGCCACAAGTTAATGCATAAAGTCCATGAGATAATATTTCGATGCCAGAAGATATCAACTCAAGTTCTTCACGCAACCTTGGACAAGCCGTTTCAGCTATTTCCTCCAAATCATTAACCGGAGTCCATGTATTCAATAAGAAACACTGCAAAAAGTAAAATCTAACCAAGATTAAATATCTTAAATCAAGACAAAATATGCTTGTTATTTGTCTGCCAAGATAATTCTCCTTTCCAGGCAGGTTTTGTGTAAGAGTATTTCACTTACTTTAAGCATTTTTTTCCCTCAATTATCTTAATAAGGTATTATAACTTGTTATTGAGATTTTATTACTGGTTATGAGTAAGTTCTGTCTTAAAATGAGAACTACCATAATTTCATCGGTGTTATATTAACCATGACAGGTTTGTCAAAGTCAGAATTTCTTATTTCAAGCATCTTATCCTTTCTTTTAATCTCCTAACACAAAACAGATAATTAAATTAAATGAATTGTTGTATTGTCAATCTGGCAACAAAAATAGGCTACAAAATGGATTGGTTTGTTGTTTTGATTTTGATTTATTTGGCGGTCTCAGTTGGTATAAACACTTACTTAAACAGAGCACACCAATACGCCCAGATGAAATAGTCAAACTGTTGGTTGGGGGACAAAGTATCTAGCATGTTAAAGTGAGTAGTACAACTTTACTTGTTTTTAGTATAAATACACTAGTTTTAAGACATCTGTGGGGTTTCTAAAGCTAGATATATTTACTTGTTTTTAAAAATCTTGCCAAGTCAAATTTTCTTGTTCTGTTGGCAGATAATTTTGCTTATTTTAAGTAAAATATTCCTAATTTTATTACTTTTTTTTCTTGTTTTTGTAAGCTGGGTTTTTGCAGTGTATTCCCACAACAGTCACTTGTTGACTTAAGTTAAACAGTTTGTGACCCTAATACATTAATTCATGGCCACGCCCAATTGAAAAACAACCACCATGTCAGTTCAGCAGCTTTGTCACGGTGCTACCCATTCAGCCGTGGTGTTGATTTTTAAAGAAAGGAAGTGGGAGCAGCTTTTAGTTTGGTCCTGAGACGAACATGGCAGCATTTGGCGACAAGGTTAGAGCTTCCCAAGTACACTGAGGGAGACTCCTGATTGCTTTAGTAGTAGCATTCATGAGCATTGCCTTCTACACAAATATGCTCGTTTCATTACTATTTTCAACACACCCTCGTCGACTCATACTCACATTTACACAGAAAAAAAGAGAGAATTTCTCATGGGATATCTTTTAGAATATGTGCAGTCAGCTTCCCCCCCCCCAAGCTATATACAGTCCCATTAGGTTCTTGATACTAGTTAGCAAACTAGCATGGTATGTTGTATAGATGGAATGAATGAATGAATATACATCACATCTGAAACTGAATTAGAAAAAAAAATCCAGCAGGGAGTGTAAATTGCAATTTAAATAAATGATTTTGTGTACAGTGTCGGGGTTTTTTTTTTCGGTTTTTTTTTTAAATACTGAAATAATACTGATGGTCAGTTGACAAGGGTGAGTTAAAGCCACCAATTTTTGAGACAAGAGGACCACTATTGGCTCAGTTCAGAGATATAAAAACAACAGGGCTAGGGCATGAACGAACAGGAGGTTGTCAGAGTTGACGATCGAGTACCCGCATGCGCTTGAATAGGAGAGTTCATGTAGAAAACAGTAATAACACTATCAAAAACCAGATTATGATACATGATTTGGATTAGCCTGCAATCCTGACCCCTGCAATCCCCCCCAGTCTTGACCTGAAATACAGTCTGACTGTGAGAAAACGCACAGAAGCATGTTGAACTATACTTTGTCGGTTTTTACATAAGCCTAAAGCTTTATACTGTATATACAGTACTGTGCAAAAGTCTTAGACACATGTAAAGAAATGCTGTAAAAAAACAAAACAAAAAAACCCCTATAAACAGGAAGCAGCAAGTCATAATAAATGAAACAAAACCCTGTGTCCGAAATCGCTCCCTACTCACTATAGAGATCTTGCAGTCACATGACCAGAAAGTACACAGACGCCATCTTGTCGGGCAACAACACCGCTGAATACTGCTGCACTCGTGTACAGAATGGATCAATTTCAACCGACGGACTACACGGCTCATTTTTCTAATGAACAGATAACTAGATATATGTCTAAAATAAACGAGCTACAGATTAGTGACCCTTATGGCTTTCCGGACGGAGTTTTCACGACCGTGTCAGTGGATATGGAACTGCCAGAGGTGGAATACCCGGATGTGTATAATTACCTCATTAACTTTCCCTCGCTGTTCAGTGGTGAAGCACTGCATGCTTATAAATCTCTGCACAGTTATCTTTACAGAAATTCAGGATTTGTCAGCAACTCAGATGTGGCATCTTGTAAACAAGAAAACAATCCTCATTGGATGGGTAAGTCACTTAAGTATTACTAGTACTGCACTGACCAGCCGATTATAGAATAGAATAGAATAAGGTAATTCCAGCTGTAATTCCAAATCGTCCGTTTTGTTTACCATGGATCTGGCGTTGGAGAGATAGAGGCTTAGCAGTGGAGGTTTGAGTAGCTGTTTTCTGAGCTTAGTCAACAGGCCGGCTCTACAGCCTCGCTTTTGCTTCCGCTCCCGGTGCCGCCTCCTTCGCTTTGCTTCCGATAACAATCCACGGTGACCCCACTGGTCTCGCTATCTCGTCCGGAATGTTTTTTTTTATTCTCGTCCGGAATGTTGTGCATGCGATGGAAATCGCTACAAACCATCATTTTCTGCTGGAAACCAATGTCCAGTAAGTCCATACGGTTGTAGTGGATATTGAAGTCCGGTACAGATGAACTACACGCAAAAATACACACAAAAAACATAAAAACCGTGCACAGGTAGGGAGAGCTTGTAGCCGCAGCCGTTGCAGTAGAATTGTATATAGTAGGGTTTTCCAGAAGAAAAGGTAGAAGTAGAAGCAGAAGTAGAAGGCGGAAATATGGCGTTTGACCGACAAGATGGCGTCTGTCACAATCTGGATCGGCTGTGACGTCACATGCAAGTGCTCCATATAGTGAGGACGCCATTTTGTAGTGCTGTCTGAAACCTTAGTGAGGATTATTGACACCCTATATAGTGCTCTCAAAGTATCCCACAATGCATCACGAAAAGTACTGTACAACCAGTGGTCACTAACCAAAGCAATATATCCCATCATGCTTTGCGGTCACGCTGAAAGAAATCAAATTAAAAGTCTCAAATTTGATTTAATAAAAGGCAGCGGCAAAGAAGAAAGTATTCAGCCTCGATTTAAAAGAACTGAAAGATGCAGGGACTTTGTATTGATTAATGTGGGAAATACACTCAGTATAATATGGATTTATCACAAAAATACATGTATTTATTTTTTCGTGGCACGGTTTTCATCAAATCCCGCGCTCTGATTGGCTGGCGAGCGGGTCCGTATCCTATGGTACGGACCCCGGTTACGGACCTCTGGCGACTCGCTCGTTCACAACAACAAACATAGTTGAATTTTTTGTCAACATTTATCTTTTTTTTTATAAGATTTATTTATAAGATTATCAAAAATTCTTATACATTTTTGCCAGCATTTCTCAGGAGAATAGCATTAATTTTACAGCATGGATAGCGAAAGCGAGTTTTACTACCCTGAGGAAGAAGAAATAAAACATTTCAGGAGAAAGCTAAAAACCTCTAACTTGCCAACGCCGAGCAAAAACATGGCTGAATCCTGAATGACTCAATTTTGTATAAATAGGGGACTACATAGGCGGCAAAATGTAGTTTTTTTTCCTGCCATGGAAGTGCACTTGTATACCGAGGAGGAAGCAATTTGCATTACAGCCGTGAATGAGGATTCAAAATAGCATTAATTTTACAGTATGGATAGCGATAACGACAGTGTTCACAGCGAAAACGAGTTTTACTACCCTGAGGAAGAAGAAATAAAAGAAAACATTTCAGGAGAAAGCTAAAAACCTCTAACTTGCTAGCGCCGAGCAAAAACATGGCTGAATCCTGAATGACTCCTATTTGTATAAATAGGGGACTACATAGGTGGCAAACTGTAGTTTTTTTCCTGCCATGGAAGTGCACTTGTATACCGAGGAGGAAGCCATTTGCATTACAGCCGTGAATGAGGATTCAAAATGGTGGCTCGGCTCGGTTTTCCCTTTCGGGCGCTCTCGTTTTCTGTTAGAATTTGGTAAAGAAAAAAATTAATACATTATTTACCAGCTTAAGGTCGGTCTGTATGGTGAAATACCGTGACCTCGGCCTTGAATACTGACCTCGGCCCAGAGGGCCTCGCTCAGTACTTTCAAGACCTCGGTCATGGTATTTCACCATACGGACCTCCCAGCTGGTAAATAACATCTCATCTCATCTCATTATCTCTAGCCGCTTTATCCTGTTCTACAGGGTCGCAGGCAAGCTGGAGCCTATCCCAGCTGACTACGGGCGAAAGGCAGGGTACACCCTGGACAAGTCGCCAGGTCATCACAGGGCTGACACATAGACACAGACAACCATTCACACTCACAATCACACCTACGGTCAATTTAGAGTCACCAGTTAACCTAACCTGCATGTCTTTGGACTGTGGGGGAAACCGGAGCACCCGGAGGAAACCCACGCGGACACGGGGAGAACATGCAAACTCCGCACAGAAAGGCCCTTCGCCGGCCACGGGGCTCAAACCCGGACCTTCTTGCTGTGAGGCGACAGTGCTAACCACTACACCACCGTGCCGCCGGTAAATAACATATGTATTTATTATTTTGAAAACCCACCAGCTGGCTGATCTGGCACGTTTTAATTGTGCGACAGTAATGACGTAAATACCAGTGCGACGGACAAGTATCCGAAAGCGTTTTTTCATTTTACCAATGAGCTCATTATATAGTCCTCTATATAGTAATTCCCTATATAGTGAGTAGGGAGTAGTGAACGAGTGAGCGATTTCGGACACAGGGAAAGTCAATATTTGGTGTGAGACGACCCTTGCTTTAAAAAAAAAAAGTTCTCAGGTCCAATGAGTGCAGTTTTATAAGGAAATGAGCTGTAGATTTTACTGAGCATCTTGCAGAACCAGCCACAGTTCTTCTGGACACTTTGTCACACTTGCTTCTTAATTTTGCGCCAAAACCCAGTGGCTTTCATTACGTTTTCTTTTTTAATTTGAAAAGTGGTTTCTTATGTAATATGCTGCTCAGATACAAACATTTAACTTTGTGCTGGAAAACAAAATGAACATTTGGAACTGTAAAATGGCTTTGTACTGACCCGATAATATAGAAGTCATAAAATAGAAATCTATAACCCAAAAAAAAAAAAAAGTGCCAAGACTTTTGCACAGTACCGCACATTACTTTTTTTTTTTAAATTCTTATTGCTGCTAGGCACGATGGTTGATGGTTGTCGGTTGTCATCCTGGCTTTGAATAAACCACGCTGTAAGTGTCCAGTGGCCAATGGATTGACCATGAAAGGGTTGTGCAGGAGTTCTCATCAATGGCATAAGAATTATTTGGGCACAGTATTACACGTACGCTTGTGCACGGGATCAGATGACACAAATTCAGGCTGATTGAGACACGAACTTGTGGCCGATAAATTTCCAGTGCTGGACCCAAATATGGACGTTTGGGACAATGGACAGGCCTTGAAGTGCGACATAATTCAAGAACAATGATGTGGAATCTGGGACGGCCCAGGACATCCTGATAACTTCTACGGCGTGTTCCTTGATTGCCACGATTGACAATCTCTTGACCCTCCTCCCCGACGACACACAAGGACGTGAATGATGATCGGTCAAGGTCAAACTTGTAATGTCGCCAGTCTCCTGCCTAAGACACGGCAAGAATTTATGGCACTCATGGTCACCACGTGAAAGACAAAAATATTGTATAGTCTTATCCCGGCAGATATCCAGTCGATTAATGCTCTACCAAGTTCAGAAAAACGGTAACCCTTTTATTCAATTGGATGATCTACGCTTAATCCATCTACCTTTAGTCTTGCCTCCAAAGCCATTTCAGGGGGAACGATAGCATTATGACGGCATAATAATTCACCATGTAAACATTCAGAAGGTGCATGGGAAATACTGAAATCACTTCTACTGTGTTGAAAAAATAATCAGCTTTGTTGATACAAACAGGCTGCATGAATCTACAGTGTGGGCCAGGAAGAAATCAGCCCCAGCCTCGCTTCTTCACACGACAGTATTGTGTAATTTTTTCTATCACCATCGGTGGTGCTGTTGCGCTTCATTCCAGAAAAATCCCAACTAACCAACCGTAGTCAGTCATTTATTAACAGCAAGGTATCTGCTGTTAAAGTGCCATTCCACCATTGGATGTATTCTTTGGCATAAAATACAATATATTTTGACAACATATATAAATGGTATCACTAGATAGAGAAATCTTTTAGCTTCAAAATGATATATCAAACATAATTTTTTGACAACGACAAGTATATTAATTTTGCGACCAAAGTCACCTACCCTTTTAATTTCTGCGCGTGATGTCATCGGCAGGTTCCCCTTCTTGTGTACCACGTGACGTGTGACGTGGCACGTATCAGCAATGGTGGATAGAACGCGATAAAAACAATACCAATAAATCTAGCTAATACCAATAAATCTAGCTAACTGAAAGATTAACTCAATTTTTCACAATTTTTTTGGCCCCCATATACGAGGAGAAATGAGTCTCTGACTTTGGGGGTTTCCTGGTCTAAAAATAGACCGACACGTGGTACACAAGAAGGGGAACCTGCCGATGACATCACGTTTCACTACCGTGCGGAAATTAAAAGGGTAGGTGACTTTGGTCGCAAAATTAATATACTTGTCGTTGTCAAAAAATTAAGTTTGATATATCATTTTGAAGCTAAAAGATTTCTCTGTCTAGTCATGTTGTCATAAAATATATTGTATTTTATGCCAAAGAATACATCCAATGGTGGAATGGCACTTTAAGGTCAAAAATGAAAGACAGGGTGGGGCTTGCTAGCCCTGCTAGCCTATTTTATACCAGCTGCCCCAGGAAGCCTCATACACAGGTATATATAGTGTTTAATAAATAACGTTACAATGGAGAGAAACTGGGACTCTTCCATTATCAGGCTTTTCTACGTTTCGCAGTTGAATCTAATTATAATGAAGCCGAAGCCGAGATGACCAAGTGACCTCGGTAAAGGGCCATTTGCATGTGTGAATACTGAACAAGGAGACACAAATGAGCAACAGTCAGATCTAATCTCTCACTCACGCTCGTTCTCTTTCTCTCACACACACATACACATCTCATAAGAGATTTTGCATACACCAACAGTGTGTGTACATGTGTGTGTGATATATATAATGCTTCTTACAGGGCATCTTGCACACCAAATACCCGATTCCTTGCGTCTTAAAACAAAAAAACACATACTCACCCCCTTCCCTCGCTTTAGCAGCGGATATTTTTGTCTTTTCCACTTCAGAAAAGCAAAACTTCAGATTGGAAAAGTTGTATAATACCAAGAAAGCCAGGGAAGAGTAAAATGTTTAAGATTTGGTTGAACGTTCTCGTTAGAAACGCTATTTTGCATTCTGTATGAAAAAAAAAATTATATTAAACAAATCAATCATATATTAAAGACTATTCATCTTTTCTTCGAGTCATCTTGATTTTAATTTGCATAGGAATTTGTGTGTGTGTGTGTAAAGATTTATTAAAAGATCCTGACCCTTTAAATTAAAAATGGAATCTGAGTCGAAGCTGATCTATCGAGAAAGACCGGATATTTAATACTGATTTCACCAGATGATAAACATAAATCAAAATATTCAGCAAAGCAAATCAAAGCGATGCGAATTCAGACACGGCAAAGTCATCAAACGTACAGTTCGGGGTTTAAAATGACGTGCTACCTTGTTAAAGTTGACTGGGTTATTACTTCTACATGATCGTACTTAAAAGTGAAATCACTTTTGAACCACTGGAAAAAAAAAGAAAAAAAAGAAAAAAAGGATTTCAAGTGGGTTTTCTGTTGTGGTGGTTGTTGTCCATTTCAGTTCTTTTAAAACACCAAAGTGTCATCTATAAGAACAGGAGTGTGTGTTTACATCAGAGCTACTGGGTTCTGGTTAGGACTCCGTATTGTCTATAAAACAAGCCTCGTCTCGTTGTGCCAGTTTATGCACCCAACGTTTATGCACGTACGTGTGCGTGTTACACAAGTGTGCCTGGACTGGGTCGGTCATCATTCGTCTCCTTCAATGTCAAGTCCTCCATTTTGGAAGAGAAGGTGTCTTGGTACGGAGACAAATCCGCAGACCTGCAGAGAAGAGGGGGAAAAAAAAATTAGAGGATAAAATGACGTATTACACAATGACTTATTACACACGTCCTGTAAAAGATTGCATTCTCGCTACTGACATTTTACGACTGATCAAAATTGCTGTAGACTAATATATTTTATTTTATTTTATTCACATTCACCGGATATGAGCAATCGCGCGCTCTAATTGGCTACTCTACTACACGGCTATCATCTCATATACCATGAGCAGAGAAAAACAAAATGGCGGAGCATTTTGCTGAACCAACCGAGGACGAAATAAAAATTCTACTCGAAAACAAAACCACAAAAAATACAAAAAAAAGCACAATGAAATATGGAATGAAAGTATTTGATGTACGATCGTATTTTTTTTTAAATTCAAGAATTATTATTAATCGCATTTTTCACAAATTGCTCCTGTCATTTCGCCGGTTTGTTTACAGTCTAACCGGAAATTATTTTGTCGGACAAGTTTTTAATTTGGGCGGCACGGTGGTGTAGTGGTTAGCGCTGTCGCCTCACAGCAAGAAGGTCGGGGTTTGAGCCCCGTCGCCGGCGAGGGCCTTTCTGTGCGGAGTTTGCATGTTCTCCCCGTGTCCGCGTGGGTTTCCTCCGGGTGCTCCAGTTTCCCCCACAGTCCAAAGACATGCAGGTTAGGTTAACTGGTGACTCTAAATTGACCGTAGGTGTGAATGTGAGTGTGAATGGTTGTCTGTGTCTATGTGTCAGCCCTGTGATGACCTGGCGACTTGTCCAGGGTGTACCCCACCTTTCGCCCGTAGTCAGCTGGGATAGGCTCCAGCTTGCCTGCGACCCTGTAGAACAGGATAAAGCGGCTAGAGATAATGAGATGAGAAGTTTTTAATTTATCGAATTTGCAAAAAAAAAAAAAAAAAAGCTCTGTTTCTCAAAATCCAGTGAATGTGGATAGAATAAAACAGTTATTCCACTCAATCTTGGTGCTACGCGCCTCGTCGGCTATCAGCTCATGTACGACTCGATTTCGTGAAATAACTGTAAAATATACAAATAGCTGATATTTTATGACCGATACTGTGTCCGTGTATATAATTCTCTGTAAATTCGGCACAAGAAAAATCATATTGCAACAAACCAACAATTATACTTTTCACACAAAAAAAATTCACTAAAATCCACATCAGTTACCAAATAAAGTGGTGATTTCATATTATAATATACGCGTCTACGTATTTCAAACTCAACACTGTCAAAAAATATCCGTTTAAGGCCCTGGTCACACGACAGCTCGTGATGGGTTTGTGAATACTTCGCGATGAAATATTGGTAGCATTGCCACCAATCGTGTGATGCACGGCAAATGTTCTCCAAGCTTCGTGAGTTGTTTTGGGCCAAAAAACATTGTGAAAAATTTCAACACATGCACTGAAATTTGGTGGCAATTATGTTTTTGTCAGCAAACTAAGTGGCGAATTCTCGCAGACGGGTTTGGGAATATTTCCTGAAGCTCGGGGAACTTTCATCGAGCCTCTTGAGATGCATTTGTCTCGAATCCATGTCCACGATGTTGGCAGCAGCCTCATCAACACAACGGCTCAGCATAGCCCAACCTTCGCTGAGAATTAAAGTGCATTTATGTTCGGGGATCCTTCGGAGTGTGTTGTGCGTGCTCTTGGGAGTTAGTTGTTCTGAGAAACACCTGATGCTGATTTGAGCGCAATCAGTACACGCATACAAGGACGCTGTTTACATGGACACTTTGTAAAGTATTCTGTCAGGTATGTGGCGGTAGACGGATGTAGCAGGCGTGATATTTACAAAAACAACACGTGAGGCAAGGTCAGAGTAACAAAAAACACAAACAAATCCAAAAGCGGAGTGATAAACATGGCGAGAAACAAGCGTGACCGTGATGATTATATGATTGTGTTCAAATCAGCATCAGGTGTTTCCCATAACGACTGGGTCCCAAGAGCGTGCACAACACACTCCGTGAGCGTGCACGGCCATTCGAGCTGCCAGACTCAAGCACGCGAAGGTGCGACGGTCAAATGTTCACCTGCTGTGTGACCACAACTTACAGCTCACCATGCATCACCACCAATACGCCTCATTTTCATCGATAACCCATCGCAAAGCATCGTGAGCTGTAGCGAGACCGTAGCTTAACACATTAGTTCTGATATAAAATCAATATCCTGATTAACTACATCACAATACACTTTGCTGAGAACTCATCGATATTGTGATATCTTGTTACTTTTGTAAACTTTATTTTTATGTAATTACAAACGACTTAAATAATTAAAATTCTAAATTAAAAATCACTTAAATATTATTGCATTTGTTTACGGATAATTAATTATTTATAATAGTGTTTTAAATGCAATGCTACTGTATTGCTGGTACAAAGCTATACATCGTGAAACGTATAGAAATCCTTTGGAGTAAATGTGATCCTGTATGATATTTCCACAAACATTTTGCATCAGTGTTACTATGGCAACAAGAACTTTACGCATCCCGTCAAAATGGATGTAAAACACAGTTTGTATAAAGTGCGTCTTTAACGTAACGAACTCTGTCTCTGGCTCACCGTAACGGATGTCCATGGAACGTAGCGGACTGGGGCAGATGTGTGTATGCCATGTCTCCCTGAAACGACTGTGCCTGTTGTTTAAGCGGTGGATGTGAAGGGTGCAGCGAGGCTGTGGTCCGTCTGCGCTGAGACGGCGCCCCCTCCTGGCCTTTCCCCGTGCACGCCGTGCCCGGCTGCCCCAGTGCATTGCGCAGGTACCAGTCCCTCAGACCCTCGAGTGCCAGGGCCTTGTGCAGGTTGCGCGTAGGTTCATCCTGAGGGGCGGAGCCAGAAGACAGGTCTGTGTTGTAGTTTGGGGGTCTTTGCCGGGGTTGAAACTGTCCCATTCCGTTGTGTCCGTTAGCCAGAGGGATCTCCGTGTAACCTTGCTGGACTGGAATAAACGGCCCGCAGGATTTGGTTCGGCTCACCTTGACCCGCCGAGGTTCGCCCGGTTTACCCCGCAGCATCAGTGGGCTGTAGGCTGGCGGTCCTGAGCCCAGAACCAGGCCCTGAGATGAGGAGAAGCCATTCACGTAAGGGGGAGGGGGTATAGAGGGCACTTCGTGCCAGGCTCGTGCTTTTATACCATTTTGAGCCTGCAGTCTTTGCTGTTGCTGCTGCATCTTCTGCTGCTTACCCCACACATAGTCCAGCAAGACGTCACTGTAGCCGCCGGCGGAGACGCTCGTACCACGGCCGCCTGATATAGAGCGGACGCGGGTCAACTCCGCGTGTCCATTCACCTGTTTCAAACGGCCGTCCAGCAGCGCCTCGGAGCTCTTGTGAGACCCGTTTCGGACCATAGGACCTGATAACTGACCTTCATCCACACAGCGGTCCAGCAGCGCATCAGAGCTGTTGCTGCGTCGTGTTTGGGCGCTGTAAGAACACCCCAAGTGCCCAGTGGATAAAACATCCTGAGATGGAACAGACACCGTTTGGGTTACTTCAGAATTATCGGATCGCTGCTTTAATGCTGAAGTGCTGCTGGAGGATTCAGACCTGGAAAAAATTTTTTGAAATATTTTCACAAATCGCTTAAATGCAGTCAAAAAGCTAAAACATGTTTGGTGTCCAGTGTTTTTTCTATTTAGTTATACGTGGGAGCGTCGCTGTGTAGCTGAATACTATAGTGGTACAGAGGCGGCCATCTTCTTGTCCCACTTTGAAATAAAGAGCGTAAATACAGACTAAGAACCTAGCAATTTTTATTTTTTTTTTACAAAATTTCTTATTACTGCCATCGAGGAGGGTATGTTTTCCGTGTGGGTTGGTCGTTTGACTTAAAGAAGGATTGGGTAAAACCTACTGACCCGATTTCCATGAAACTTGGTGGAAAGGTGGAGGTTGGGCCAAAGAAGAACTCATTAAATTTGGGGGTGGATCTGAGTCATGGGGCGGATCCACGCATTTAGTATCTCTTTCGCTAATGCTGCGAGATACATTTGGTTTGTTTAACTTAAAGCAGGATTGGGTAAAACCTACTGACCCATTTTCCATGAAACTTGGTAGAAGGGTGTAGCTTGGGTCTAAGAAGAACCCATTACATTTTGGGGTGGATCTGAGTCACGGGGCAGAGCCACGCATTTACTATCACTTTCGGTAATGCTGCTAGATACGGCATTCGGCCTTGTTGGAGGTCTGCGCTCTTGAAATGCGTTTTCGTTTTAAAATGAGATTATGTAGTTGGAAAAACTAAATAAAGATAGACGTTTTCTACCCTGAAAATTAACCCAGATTTTATTTGCACTCGCCAAAATCCTTGCATTATTTCACAATTACACGTTAGCTATTCTGCTTCAATCCAAATCCTGCTCAAATTTCTACAGAAGGTCAATGCGACAAAAACGATGGCCATGATAACCATATCAATGGAACTAAACTCAGTGGAAACAAGGTTCAGTCAACCAGGTGAGGTACAGACCTGACATGCACACCGATCGGGCCGTTCCGGGTCAACTGGGGCGTTGCCGGGACGCTTCTGCCCTCCAGATTGGACACACTCCGCGGGAGAGAGCGACTCGGGCTGGGAAAGAAACATCAAGCTTATTCTAAATTTCTTCACATCGTGTTACAATGCAAGAATGATAAGCCAAGACAAAACGTAAACAGTTTGTGTTGCTGCTGCATTGCATGTAATTACAGCACTAATTCCAGCTGCTAGATGTGGCTCGCGAAGAATGTACATGCAAATAAAAACATGTCGATAACTTATAAGTAACACATACATTAAAGGGTGTTTTTACATTAAAGATTAAACATGCATTAAAGCAGTGACGCTTGTTATTAAGGTTTTCAAACAGCACATAACCTGAAGAGAGTGTGTGTGTGTGTGTGTGTGTGTATATATATATGTTTTGAGGACCAAATGCCGCCACAAGGATAGTAAATCTGAAAACGTTGACCTTATGGGGACCATCAAACTGAAAGTGGTGTTTCAAAAATAAATAAATAGCTAAAAACATTTCCTTGTCACTACTGAGGTTAAGGTTAGGTTTAGGAGCAGGCACAGTATTAATTAACTGCATTAATAATTAACTACTTTAATAACTAATAACTGCATCAGTGGAAGGTCCTCAGAAGGATAGTAAAACAAACGTGTTTGTGCGCGCGCACGTGCTTTGTTTAGCTCAATATTAACTCAATATAAAATTGATTACATTTGCAATACGAGAAAATCCACATTTAATTTCATTACACATTTTCTTTTCTTTCTTTTCTTATTTCTTCTAATAATTTCATAATAATGGCCACATGTTGGCAAAATGATTTCATCGCATTTCATCACACATACTGTATATTAAATTATTTTCAGAAAACATGAACAGTTCGAACGTGCTGTCCCTGTGGCTTCAATGTTTTTTTTTTTTTAAAAACACACAGACAGTGAATAGTGCATGCAACCAAAAAAAAAAAAAAAAAGTCCCTCTAATTCCCTTCAGCCATGACAAGCAGGCGATTCATTACAATCTCTGCTCACTCAGTATTGTGCACTTCGAAAAGAAAACTCCCCTAAAATCCACATGCAATAAGCCAAAAACGCAAAACAGTCACGATCTTATCAGCAAGCGTTTGGTGTTTAATCACACGTCGGGTTTCGATGCCGAAGAGATGATTTTCTGATGCAAACGTTTCGTATATATGGATCTACATGATATAACTCGAGGCTATTCAAACTTTTTGCAGCCAGGGATCTCGTTCACAGTAAAATAAATTCAATGTAATCCAACTATTTCAATATTAGGATAGTTATACATGTACAGTGGGGCAAAAAAGTATTTAGTCAGTCACCAATTGTGCAAGTTCTCCCACTTAAAAAGATGAGAGAGGCCTGTAATTTTCGTCATAGGTACACTTCAACTATGAGAGACAGAATGAGAAAAAAAAAAATCCAGAAAATCACATTGTCTGATTTTTAAAGAATTTATTTGCAAATTATGGTGGAAAATAAGTATTTGGTCAATAACAAAAGTTCATCTCAATACTTTGTTATATACCCTTTGTTGGCAGTGACAGAGGTCAAACGTTTTCTGTAAGTCTTCACAAGGTTTTCACACACTGTTGCTGGTATTTTGGCCCATTCCTCCATGCAGATCTCCTCTAGAGCAGTGATGTTTTGGGGCTGTCGCTGGGCAACACGGACTTTCAACTCCCTCCAAAGATGTTCTATGGGGTTGAGATCTGGAGACTGGCTAGGCCACTCCAGGGCCTTGAAATGCTTCTTACGAAGCCACTCCTTTGTTGCCCGGGCGGTGTGTTTGAGATCATTGTCATGCTGAAAGACCCAGCCATGTTTCATCTTCAATGCCCTTGCTGATGGAAGGAGGTTTTCACTCAAAATCTCACGATACATGGCCCCATTCATGCTTTCCTTTACACGGATCAGTCGTCCTGGTCCCTTTGCAGAAAAACAGCCCCAAAGCATGATGTTTCCACCCCCATGCTTCACAGTAGGTATGGTGTTCTTTGGATGCAACTCAGCATTCTTTCTCCTCCAAACACGACAAGTTGAGGTTTTACCAAAAAGTTCTATTTTGGTTTCATCTGACCATATGACATTCTCCCAATCCTCTTCTGGATCATCCAAATGCTCTCTAGCAAACTTCAGACAGGCCTGGACATGTACTGGCTTAAGCAGGGGGACACGTCTGGCACTGCAGGATTTGAGTCCCTGGCGGCGTAGTGTGTTACTGATGGTAGCCTTTGTTACTTTGGTTCCAGCTCTCTGCAGGTCATTCACTAGGTCCCCCCGTGTGGTTCTGGGATTTTTGCTCACCGTTCTTGTGATCATTTTGACCCCACGGGGTGAGATCTTGCGTGGAGCCCCAGATCGAGGGAGATTATCAGTGGTCTTGTATGTCTTCTATTTTCTAATAATTGCTCCCACAGTTGATTTCTTCACACCAAGCTGCTTACCTATTGCAGATTCAGTCTTCCCAGCCTGGTGCAGGTCTACAATTTTGTTTCTGGTGTCCTTTGACAGCTCTTTGGTCTTGGCCATAGTGGAGTTTGGAGTGTGACTGTTTGAGGTTGTGGACAGGTGTCTTTTATACTGATAACGAGTTCAAACAGGTGCCATTAATACAGGTAACGAGTGGAGGACAGAGGAGCCTCTTAAAGAAGTTGTTACAGGTCTGTGAGAGCCAGAAATCTTGCTTGTTTGTAGGTGACCAAATACTTATTTTACCGAGGAATTTACCAATTAATTCATTAAAAATCCTACAATGTGATTTCCTGGATTCTTGCCCCCCATTCTGTCTCTCATAGTTGAAGTGTACCTATGATGAAAATTACAGGCCTCTCTCATCTTTTTAAGTGGAGAACTTGCACAATTGATGGCTGACTAAATACTTTTTTTGCCCCACTGTGTATACACAAATGCGTACAATAATATTTGGGTTATTTATTAAAGCCATTTTCCTGAGGTTTTTTTTTGTTTAATTCCTGAACTTTGCACTGACAGAACACATTAGATTCAGGTTGATATGACAACAAGGCCAAAGTTATTTAAATTAGCTTTAAAGCTAGACGGCCTTTCGATTTCATAAAATCTGTGAAATTTAGTTCTCTCTGAAATGTGGTCATTGTGATATATGTTTATTTCTGTAATATCTCTCAAAATATCAGGACGTTCTCTTCTGTGGCTGGGAAGTTATTTAATTTGAGGTTTACATGCGCAGGTTTCCCTTTGAGCGTGCACTGACAGTTCCATCATTCTGTCGCTAAACAAACAGCTGATCACACCGAGGTGCTCGCTGACTGCCGATATTTATTAGTTTGGTCCTGCGTTTCCTTTCCTTCGTATATAACATAACCTCTTTTCTTCTCGCTTTCTTTCCGTTACTGTAGTCAGTCTTTCACGTTTCATTCGCACACTCACGTCTTCCATTTTTCTCTCCCGTTTCAAATTTGTATCCCACAATGCCTTGCATGAACAGGGAAAGCCCATTACGTCATGCATGACGTAGTATCTTGTATTGGGTCATGGTGAAGCAGGAAAAAATAGTGGAGAATTTAGGGCCACATGGCCTTAAATTCATTAACTGTTTTTTTTTTTTTTAAAAAGGAATAAAATTGGAAGTCTGGTGATTCAAATTCAGTAGCTTTTGGTCCACTAAACAAAAATAATTGGATGTTGGGGAAAATTCTTTTTATGACCTCTTCTCATCTCATTATCTGTAGCCGCTTTATCCTGTTTTACAGGGTCGCAGGCAAGCTGGAGCCTATCCCAGCTGACTACGGGCGAAAGGCGGGGTACACCCTGGACAAGTCGCCAGGTCATCACAGGGCTTTTTATGACCTACACTTGAAAAATCTGAAAGGCAGTCTAGCTTTAAACAAATTCAATTCAAAGGACCAGAGAAATAGGCTAATAATGATATGAGCTCAATAATAACAACTAGAAAGGGACTCGGTAGCGCGCATACCTTCATCAAGCCACATATCATCAACATCAAAATCACTTGAAACTAGGATAATATTAAAGCTGTCCATCAAATTTCATCCAAATCCGTTCAATATGAGTTACGTTGGGAAAAGATTTTTAAAAAAAATAAAATAAAAATCCTGGATCCGCATGCATATCTGGATCCTGGATCTACATATATATCTGGAGTTGCATCAAAATCTAATCGATTGTTCCTTGGCCCATGGCTCACATTTCCTCCAAACTTCATCCAAATCCGTTCACTACTTTTTGAGTTATGTTGAGAACAAACAAACAAACAGAGGCAAAAACATAACCTCCTCCAAAACAGTTGGCGTGGGTAATAATAAAACATAAAAACTTGGGATAATGGTGGGTTGTGATATCCAACAAAGTAATAAAAAAATAAAAATTCAGAAAGAAAGAAAGAAAAATCACAAACTTGGTCTGAGAGGCAGGGATTTTACACACAATGTGAAATCAACAAAATTCCTCCATTGTTTTGTTACTGAGGTTAAGGTTAGGGTTAGGAGCAGCTTAGCATTAATTAGCAACGTTAATGTGTGCATTTCTGATTGGTCGATACCTCGCTGAGCTGGACACAGAGTTGCGTCTGGCTTTCATCTCGTAGTAGATCTCGACAGGGGAGAGTTTCCGACAGAACTTGCTATCTGGGCTCCCCGGGACCAGCCGGGGCTGAGAGGAGGACAGACCATCAGAGACCTCCTCTAAAAGAGCCGAAGAGGACGACAGGAGAGAGATATAATGAATCAAAGGTCAGTATTATGAAGTAATGGCTGTCTCCTTCTGGGTTCGATTCAACCACAAGAGCTCATCACCTGCAATTTACCTCTACAGCGCCATCATTTCCCTCATCCTTACACTAGATTACCGAGTCGACCATTTTCATCCATGTGCTAGTTACAGGAGGTGGAACGGCCATTTTGTGCTCCAAAAATCTGGAGCTAATAGTACGACTTCTCAATGATCATCAGGCATGACTTATCTAGTCCCTGTTTTTTTTTTTTTTTTAAATATTTTTATATTACATTTTCTCAAAACGCAAAACACACCGAACTGCTCAGACACGACAGAAAAGGAAAAAAAAAAAAACAGCAGAATGTGGGCATGTGGGTACAGTAAATAGAAAATAATTATGAAGACAGGGCAAGACAGCAAGACAGGGCAGTATCCAGATAGGAATCAATACAGAGCATACAAAACACAGCAAGGCTACAAGGTGCTTGTTAGATAGTGAGCACTTAAAACAAAGTCACAGACAGGCTAGGTTGATCTGGGAAATCCACGAAGCAAGGAAGATGACAGCGTGGGCCCAATATGCTGCAAGTAAGGGTCCCAGACCTTACAGAAAGCATCTATTTTGAAGTGTAGCATGCACGTGATGTATTCACTAGGAATGCAGTCCATAACTACAGAAGCTGAGAGAGGCCCTTCGTATAATCCTTTTTTTTTATTCACCTTGTTATCCCGAGATAACGACATAATTAATTCAGGATCTCGAGAAAACAAAACCGTTATTTCGAGATCTCGAGAAAACAAAACAATTATTCCGTGATCTCGAGAAAACGAAACAATTATTTCATGATCTCGAGTAAACAGCTGAGAAATGGTTCATTCAGGTGCGCCAAGAGACTTGTGATATGCTGACTTTGGGGCTATTTCTCATTCTGTATAGACGCAACTTTGGTCATTAGAATGTCTGGAATAATCGATCACCTAATAAGGCAATATTTTGATCAGGGGTTGACACAGGGAGAGATTGCATCAAGTCTTTTAATAAGGGATAATTTCAAAATTAGTCCGCGGCACCTCCGCAGAAGACTGGCCCGGCTTCGTCTCTACCGACGGAGATACAGCGATCCAGCTGAGATCATGAAATAATTGTTTTGTTTTCTCGAGATCACGGAATAATTGTTTTGTTTTCTCGAGATCTCGAATTAGTTGTGTTGTTTTCTCGAGATCCTGAATTAATTATGTCGTTATCTCGGAATAACGATTTTGTTTTCTCGAGATCTCGAATTAGTTGTGTTGTTTTCTTGACATCCTGAATTAATTATGTCGTTATCTCGGGATAACAAGGTGAATAAAAAAAAAAGATTATATGAAGGGCCTCTCGCGGCTTCCGTACATAATGTTGTGCCATGATTTTTTTGTTGGAGCAACCAGTGTTCGAAATAGATTCTGGTTCAGTGTCAGTGACCCTGGTCACCCAAAACTTAGATAATAAACTTTATGGGAATCAGTTGTTGTTATACCGTAATAATGTGTTATACCATAATAATAAGGTAAATAAACAACGTATAAATCTTAATAACAGTGCAGGCCCAAATAACAGTATAGCCAAGAAATTCTTGAGCGATAATAATAGTACAGGACGGAATAATAGTATAGAGCAGAAATATCTCTTAATGGTTTGTATTTTACCACAGGCTTTGTAATTAATTGCAATAAACTGTTTTAAAATACTTTTTATGTAACGATGCATCTTATCTTTACTTGTTTCAACAAATGGGTTAAAAGCATTTGTTTTCTTTATCGTTGATGTGTTTACTGTCTCGACAAATACGTGTACTAGTCGTGCTATAGCATTTTAATTTCGTAATAAGTCCTGGAGCCTTTGGAAATAGTTTCTGGTGCTGTCTGACTGGCGCGCGAGAGACTACTTAGTAGTGCGACGTCACACAACAGCAACGAGGCAAACTAAAATAAAACGCTGTCTGACTGGCACGAGAGAGACTACTTAGTAACGCGACGTCACACAACAGCGTACAGACCCAAATAAGGGTATAGCTTTGACTCATGTGGGGGTTCAATAAACGTACAGACCCAAATAAGTGCGTATAGCTCAGGGGGGTTTTTTTGTGAAAAAGAATAATCGTACATGTACGGTTATTTGGAACATGAGAGTATACACATCAAAATTTGATGAAGTTATTGAAGTACATGTAAAAGATGGAATAAACTTACCAGTGATTGTTTGCAACACCAGTGAAAGCACATGCACACTGTATGCAGATGCAGGACAGATTAGGGTGAGTGACCCGAGTGACCACTGTGGCCTAATTAATTAGGGCAGGGGTTTTCAAAGTGTGGGAGAGTCCGCCCACCTCGGAGAGCAAATAAACAACAGCGCCCCCTTACAATTTTTGTTGTTGCTATACTTAATGTTCCATTCGTATTTTTAAAAAATGGTTGTTGTACACATTTTTATTTTTTTCTTTTTCACATTT
Source organism: Neoarius graeffei (assembly GCF_027579695.1). NCBI lineage: Eukaryota > Metazoa > Chordata > Actinopteri > Siluriformes > Ariidae > Neoarius > Neoarius graeffei. The sequence goes on from NC_083578.1 coordinate 84,114,142, forward strand.
TAAACATCTGTGCTTTTTAAAACATTTTTGTTTTACACATTTTAAACATCTCGTAGCATCGTCAGCTAGCACCTCTTGGCAGACAACACACTGTGGCAGTGGAGCATCTTCAGATCCAGTCCATGAAAATCCAAACTTTAAATAATCGTGGTCATACTTCCTTCTTTTTTCAGTCCCCCCAGGATTTCGCGGGCCTTTTTTGTGATTGTTGCGGGCTAAAATGTCTGATGTTGCGGGGGGTTTTCCAAAAAATTGCGATGAAAGTTGCTGTGTTTTTTTAGGTTTTTGTTGCAATTACATTGCGGGAGGAAGTGAAAGTTGCGATTTTCTCTTTTTGTGATTAAAATTGAGTGACAAGTTATTACTGAAAAACTATTGATTAAAAAAACAGACACTGAGAAATGGTCCTATAAACAACTTTACCAATATAAAAGATTACCAGGACTACAAAAATGCAAAAAATAGGCTTTACTTATCCAAATGCACCTGCTGGTTCAAAAGTTAAAGTGCATAGAACCTCACAGCACAACATGAAGTTACCTTAAAATATAATATAAATGCCTCAGCTTTCATGTAAGAAAAAAAACTATTAATACTAGTACTGTGTGCAGGCAGTCTCTCCTGAAGACCAAATTAAACAATAATTATAAACTAATAAAATAAATGTCTCAGGCTTCATAGAAGAAAAAAAAAACAATTTGAACAGAATCTCACAGTATGATGCTGAAGCTGCCTAAACAATGGAAAATAAAATACCATTTTGGCAAAAATGTTGGCATCCATTAATTTCTTGTATTAAGTAAAAAAAAAAAAGTAAAGTGCACACAGTCCTTCACTGTAAACATAACACACTTTCAGTAACAGAATTTAAGCCTATATAAACACTGACTTGCACATCATGCAATGTTGCCAGATACTGCTGATGTTTTCCAGTCCAAAATATGTTCAAAACCCGCCAAAATGCCCTTGAAACTGCCCAATCTGGCAACACTGTGCGCATGCTGCTTCTCTTGAACATATACACGGAAGTAAGGCGGAAGGTAGTTTGTCGACGTCACCTCAAGACGATGCCAACGATTGGTCAAATTTGCGGGAAAGTTGCGGTGATTGGATATAATTGCAACACCGCCCTGAATTCGCGGGGATTGGTTGAAGTTGCAAATCGCAACATCCTGGAGGCTCTGTTTTTTTGCTTGGCCCAGACTCTGTCTCCTCACTCACTGTAGCTTTAGGTACTAAAAATCGATCCATTTTGTCTCTGGTAAAGGCTAGCTGAAGTTCGCTAAATGTCCGCAATAGTAACTTATTCTGGTTTATTTTTCCTCACGTTGAGTCCCCCCCGAAGAACTCTGGCGCCCCCCCTGGGGGGGGGGGGGGGGGGGGGGGGGGGGGGGGGCAGGCACACTTTGAAAAGCCCTGAATTAGGGAATATCCGAATTAGGGATGTACCAGTTTAGGTTTAAGGAAGGGGACAATGGGTTATGGCTATTACAGTACATTATAAACTTACGCGTAATGCATTTATTATATAGGCTCATGCACAGGTTTTAGAGGGGTCTTTTTGGGACCCACCCTGGTCTTTTAAAATACATCTTTCGAGGGGGCTTGTTTAGCTTTTGGGAGGGTCAAACCCCCCTCATTTCGCACACTGGGAGCAACATTCTTGATCCAGAAGAGTAGAATGTTCTTTCTAGCAGCAAAAGTCAGTATATTGAAAAGTCTCCTGTGTTTACTGTCAGTGATCCGACCATCTGGGAGACCAAGTATCAGGCACATAGGGTCCATCCGTATTGGGACACCAAAGATAGCAGTCAGTTCGTTCACAATACTAGACCAATACCTTTGTAACTTCACACATGACCAGATGCAGTGAGCATAATTACCAGTCTCAGAATTGCATTTCCAACAAAGCGGGGAAATATTAGCGTCCATTTTGTTCTTGACAACAGGTGTTCTATGCGTGCGATGTACAATTCTAAACTGTATGGATTTGGTGCGGTTACACACAGAAATGTTCATGGCCTGAGACCAGACTTCCTGCCAGTCAGCATCATCTATAGCAACGCCTAGATCTTTCTCCCAAGCTTGCTTGATGGTTTGTGAGGTAAGAGGAGAATTAGAGTACAGGGCTCTGTAAAAAACAGGAATGCATTTCTTATTAATCTGTAGAGACAGGGCCTTCTCTACACATGAAGTGGTGTTATTAGTCATTAAGGTGGTGTCTTTAACTATGAAATCTCTAATTTGTACAACCCCGATTCCAAAAAAGTTGGGACAAAGTACAAATTGTAAATAAAAACGGAATGCAATTCCATATTTTATTCAGAATAGAACATAGATGACATATCAAATGTTTAAACTGAGAAAATGTATAATTTAAAGAGAAAAATTAGGTGATTTTAAATTTCATGACAACACCACATCTCAAAAAAGTTGGGACAAGGCCATGTTTACCACTGTGAGACATCCCCTTTTCTCTTTACAACAGTTTGTAAACGTCTGGGGACTGAGGAGACAAGTTGCTCAAGTTTAGGGATAGGAATGTTAACCCATTCTTGTCTAATGTAGGATTCTAGTTGCTCAACTGTCTTAGGTCTTTTTTGTCGTATCTTCCGTTTTACGATGCGCCAAATGTTTTCTATGGGTGAAAGATCTGGACTGCAGGCTGGCCAGTTCAGTACCCGGACCCTTCTTCTACGCAGCCATGATGCTGTAATTGATGCAGTATGTGGTTTGGCATTGTCATGTCGGAAAATGCAAGGTCTTCCCTGAAAGAGACGTCGTCTGGATGGGAGCATATGTTGCTCTAGAACCTGGATATACCTTTCAGCATTGATGGGGTCTTTCCAGATGTGTAAGCTGCCCATGCCACACGCACTAATGCAACCCCATACCATCAGAGATGCAGGCTTCTGAACTGAGCGCTGATAACAACTTGGGTCGTCCTTCTCCTCTTTAGTCTGAATGACACGGCATCCCTGATTTCCATAAAGAACTTCAAATTTTGATTCGTCTGACCACAGAACAGTTTTCCAATTTGCCACAGTCCATTTTAAATGAGCCTTGGCCCAGAGAAGACGTCTGCACTTCTGGATCATGTCTAGATACGGCTTCTTCTTTGAACTATAGAGTTTTAGCTGGCAACGGCGGATGGCACAGTGAATTGTGTTCACAGATAATGTTCTCTGGAAATATTCCTGAGCCCATTTTGTGATTTCCAATACAGAAGCATGCCTGTATGTGATGCAGTGCCGTCTAAGGGGCCGAAGATCACGGGCACCCGGTATGGTTTTCCGGCCTTGACCCTTACGCACAGAGATTCTTCTAGATTCTCTGGATCTTTTGATGATATTATGCACTGTAGATGATGATATGTTCAAACTCTTTGCAATTTTACACTGTTGAACTCCTTTCTGATATTGCTCCACCATTTGTCGGCGCAGAATTAGGGGGATTGGTGATCCTCTTCCCATCTTTACTTCTGAGAGCCGCTGCCACTCCAAGATGCTCTTTTTATACCCAGTCATGTTAATGACCTATTGCCAATTGACCTAATGAGGTGCAATTTGGTCCTCCAGCTGTTCCTTTTTTGTACCTTTAACTTTTCCAGCCTCTTATTGCCCCTGTCCCAACTTTTCTGAGATGTGTTGCTGTCATGAAATTTCAAATGAGCCAATATTTGGCATGAAATTTCAAAATGTCTCACTTTCGACATTTGATATGTTGTCTATGTTCTATTGTGAATACAATATCAGTTTTTGAGATTTGTAAATTATTGCATTCCGTTTTTATTTACAATTTGTACTTTGTCCCAACTTTTTCGGAATCAGGGTTGTAAATATCTGTCGAAGTCACCTTGATTAAATAAACCAAATTGCTGTTGCAACTGCTGAAAGGATAGTAAAATCTGGGCTTTAAATAGATCACCTATTTTCTTCAGCCCTTGGGTGCTCCATACTTTAAAGCCCTGGTCCTTACAGCCTGGCAGGAAGTCCGGGTTATCAAGAATGGGAGTGAGAAGAGATGATAAATGAGCCCGGTCTTCTACAGAGCGAATGGATCTCCAGGCTCTGATGGTACTGAGAGTAATAGGGTTAGAGCAGTGGGTTTTTTTAAACAGATTCAGGATTATTCAAAAACAACAGATTCAACAAGGGACACTTCGACTGAGAGAATTCAATATCATGCCAAATCGAGGCTGGATCACAGTTGTGCCAGCTTGCAATCACCTGCAGGTGTGATGCCAGTTGGTAAAATCTAAGATTTGGTACATCTAACCCTCCATCACAACCTGCCATTTGAAGTTTTGTCATCTTGAGACGGGACTTCCTTTTGCTCCAAATGAAGGAGCTTAGCCAGCCTTCAAGCACCTTAATAACCTTGTTGGATAATAAGATAGGGATCATTTGCAGTGGGTATAGCAGTCTGGGCAGGACGTTCATTTTGATAAGAGCAACCCTACCAAGCCAGGAAAGAGGGAGCGGGGCCCAGCGGTCTAAGTCTGCCCTTATAGCATCCAGGGGGGGTTGGACTTAAACATCTGACCAAAAGTGGGTGTTGCATGCACTCCTAAGTAAATGAAACCGGTGGGAGACCAGCGGAACGGGACGGGCTCAGCCATATCTGGAACACATGTTAATGACCCTAGGGGCATAGCCTCGGATTTTGCAAAGTTAATTTTATATCCCGAAAAGACGCTGAATGATGAAATGACCTTAAAATCAGGCAGGGAACAGAAGTTTGGGGTTGCGATAAATGTATCAAAATGTCATCCGCGTATAAAGTAATTTTGTGTTCCTTTTCACCAACGAAGATACCAGAAATTAAAGTGTTTTGCCTTACTGCTTGGGCCAGCAGCTCAATAGCAATATCAAAGAGCAGGGGGCTGAGGGGGTCGCCCTGCCTATTCCCACGGTGGAGGGGGAAGTTGTCGGATCTCAGCCCATTAGTCAGAATCGCCGCCATCAGAGTATTATACAGAGCCCTAATCCAATTCACAAAATTATCGCCTAGGCCAAATTCCTCCAGAGCGTAGAACAAATACGACCACTCGACCCGGTCGAATGCCTTCTCGGCGTCGAGAGACAGCACGAGGGCCGGGTCCTTGCAGCTCTGGGTTAGTTGGATGATGTTAAGAAGCCTCCTCACATTATCACAGGAGTTCCGGCCTGTGACAAAACCAGTTTGGTCCTCCCTGACAATATGAGGCAGAACCTTCTCTAGGCATAAGGCCAAAATTTTATTTTATTTTTTTAAAGATTTTTTTGGGGCTTTTTTCGCCTTTATTATTGGATAGGACAGTGCAGAGACAGGAAACAAGCAGGAGAGAGAGACGGGGAGGGATCGGGAAACGACCCCGGGCCGGAATCGAACCCGGGTCCCCGGATCCACGGCACGGCGCCCCATCCACCCGAGCCACGACGCCCCCAAGGCCAAAATTTTAGAGAGCAGTTTTTGATAAGAGTTAAGTAGGGCTACCAGCATGTATGAGGCACAGCTATCCGGGCATTTTCCTTTTTTAAGGATGAGAGAAATGTTGGCCTCCCTAAGGGCTTGAGGTAGGATCCCATTTTCAAATGAATGATTGAGCATAGACAGCAGAGGGTCTAAAAGAATACCACTCAACTCCTTATAAAACTCACATCCGAATCCATCTGGCCTGGGGCCTTACTGGACGGCATAGATTTCAAAGCAAGTAGCGCTTCCTCTCTCGTAATTGGGGCATTGAGTTGTAATTTTTGATCATCCATGGCTTTGGGGAGTCTCAAGTCTGCAAAAAACTGACGCACAAGGGTCAGGGCATTGTCAGGCCGCTCGGAACTATATAGGTTGGAATAAAATAATGCCAAGTGTTTATTAATGGTTCTAGTATCGAACGATCTTACACCATTAGTCAGTAAGAGAGACTATATTTTGAGAATCTGCCCTCTTTTGACAAGATTAGCAAGATATCTTCCAGGTTTATCCCCAAACTCGTATAGTTTCTCATTATCTCATCTCATTATCTCTAGCCGCTTTATCCTGTTCTACAGGGTCGCAGGCAAGCTGGAGCCTATCCCAGCTGACTACGGGCGAAAGGCGGGGTACACCCTGGACAAGTCGCCAGGTCATCACAGGGCTGACACATAGACACAGACAACCATTCACACTCACATTCACACCTACGGTCAATTTAGAGTCACCAGTTAACCTAACCTGCATGTCTTTGGACTGTGGGAGAAACCGGAGCACCCGGAGGAAACCCACGCGGACACGGGGAGAACATGCAAACTCCACACAGAAAGGCCCTCGCCGGCCCCGGGGCTCGAACCCAGGACCTTCTTGCTGTGAGGCGACAGCGCTAACCACTACACCACCGTGCCGCCTCGTATAGTTTCTGCCTGGCAAATTTAAAGGACTGTAGTACCTGTTTTTTTTTTAACAGCTATTTACATTACCATATCATTTTATAGTACCTAGAGCTACACTTACTGTACTTATTTATAAATAAACAATCATTAATGAGATACTAAATAATATTGATTTGAGTACTTATTTAAGGAAGCGTATTGCTGCCACACCAGAGAAAATAAAACAGTATCATGTTATAACCTGAAAAGTTTTAGTACATTTTTTTTTAATGCTTCAAGATGTTTTTCATGACATACAAACTTATCACGCTATAACAGGAAACTTTTCTTGCCATTTATCTTATGACATGAAATACTTCGCGTTAAAACGTGATGGAACAATAAAAATTAACATTTCCTGTTATAAGGAGATATTATTACACCATCACCCACCATGTTCCATAACAGCAGAATCGTGCTGGGTCTCAACCCAAGCTTGAAGTAGGACTTAATCAAAATGTTCATACACTCATTCCTCAGTGTATCCGTTCTCCACACACTGTTTCCTCATCAAACACGAGTTTCATATTATAGCCCAACAATATAACAAGCCTCACATTATAACATGAAACGTTTTATAACAATACTTTCACATTCTAACAAGATCAATTGGATATAGAAGTTTCTTGTTATAAGCTGACAGGTTTGCATGTCGTAATGTGAAAAACATCATGTTATAGCAATAACATTTTCATGTTATAAAGCCATACTGATCTGTTTTTTCTTTTTCTGGCATCACTTCTGTTTTATTTTGCTAATTTAGACATTTTTATATTTTTCTGCCATTTTTTTAAAATTACATTTCTGTAAACTGTTAGAGCAACTCTTACTAAGCAAGAACTTTCTTTCTGGGATGAATTCTTAAAATAAAGCGACATTTTAAAACACTAAAAAGTGCCATATATACAGTGTGTATGTGTATTTATTCTATCCACATTCAGGGGATATGAGCAATCGCGCACTCCGATTGGCGACTCTACTACTACGCTGTCAGCTCATATACCGTGAGTAGAGAAAAACAAAATGACAGAGCGTGTTGCTGAATCAACCGAGGACAAAATAAAAACTCTACTTAAAAACAAACAAAACCCCAAAAATTGTTAGCAAGTATTTAAAAGAAACAGAAATAGCTAAAAGAATATAGTTGGGTTTTTTTTTTGTCCCCCCACCAAATCTCCTGTTCCGCACTCCAGCCCAGTTGGTGGCGATAATGCACCTTTAAGTTGGTTTGCCAACCACCAAAAAAACCTTAAAGAAGAAAAAGAAGCCAACGAACACCCCCCCCCCCCCAAAAAAAAAAATAAATAAATAAAAATATGGAATGAAAGTATTTGATGGTAAGAGTGTATCTTTTTTTTATTTTTCAAGAATTATTATTATTATCGCATTTTTCACAAATTGCTCCCGTCATTTCGCCGGTTTGTTTATATTCCAAGCGGAAATGATTTAGTCGGACGCTTTGTGTAAAGTTTTTATTTATCGAATTTGCAAAAAATAAAAATAAAAATGCTCTCCGTTTCTCAAAATCCAGTGACCGTGGATAGAATAAAACAGTTATTCCACTCAATCTGGTCGTACATGGCTTATAGCCAACTCGGTGCTACACGCCTCATCAGTTATCAGCTCATACACGACTCGATTTCGTGGAATAACTGTTAAATAAATTAAATTCCTGATGAGTTTATGATTTTATCCAAAGTGTGACAAATGCCAAAAAAGCCATCATTCATTAATAGATGATAAATTGTAATCGTTAGTAAATTGCTGTGTATTAGAGGGGAAAAAAATTCTTGAAAAATATTCATCTTCAGGATGATAACAGTCATTCCACTTTGCATCAGGCGATATACAGTACCAGTTAAAAGTTTGGACACCCCTTCTAATTCAATGTTTTTTCTTTATTTTTATTCATTAAAAGTCACTTCATGTCTTAAAGTAATGATGGATGTCGTTTCTCTTTACTTAGTCGAGCGGTTCTTGATATAATACTGTATGGATTAGTACAAGTGTGGTGTTGACTACGGCTATTTACTGTGTTTTTATAATTTACTATTTGATGAGTTCAAACACATTAAGACAAGAAACTCATCCACTAATTAACTTTTGACTGTTAATTGAAAACCATTCCAGGTGACGACCTCATGAAGCCGGTGTGCAAAGCGTCATCAAGGTAAACGCTGGATACTTTGAAGAATCTAAAATATGAAATGTATTTTGTTTAAGACTTTTGTTGACCACATAATTCCATACATGTTCCAGATGTTATTTCATAGTTTTGATGTCTTCAGGTTTGTTGTACAATGTAGAAATTAGTCCAAATACAGAAAAACCGATGAATGAATAGAGTAGGGGGTGTACAAACTTTTGACTGGTACTGTATATCAGCTCACTTCAGCATAGGTTATTTTTCTATAATGGCACGCCGCCAAGTATTTTATTCCTTACAAGTCGATCCTGTAACACAGTGCTGAGTGTTAACACGTCACTGAGATCAGTCACATGGCTGAAGCTTACCGTTCTCTTGGCTGGTGGAGTCGGATGTTGAGCTGCTCTCTGACCTCACAGTGTTCTCTGGAAACGCACACACACACACACACTTTATTAAAACCTGTTGGTGATGATTCTCACATGCACTACCCTTCCAGTCAAAAGTTTTTGCTCCCTCTGTATTAATATTTTGGCTTCAAGATAAATGCTGAAAGATTATGATGAGGTGTGAGTGAAATTATTGTATTTTATTTGAAGAAAAAAAAAAGATCTGCTAAGAAAATCTTGAAATCACAAATATATATTTGTCTCCCAGCCAATACTAACACTGTAACTGAAGATAATACAATAACTTAGTCTTATAGTCAAGGCTTCACAGCTTCAGACAAGTGCACTTGCTTTTAATAAAGCATTAATTTAGAGTCCTATATGAGAGAGGACTATTATTATTATATTTATTTTTTGTTTATTTAATTGCCAATAGTGTTTGAGCTGTAATAGAACATAAGAAAGCAGCATGTCTATTGCGTTTACAACAGACCATCCCTGTGTCTGAAATCTCTCCCTACTCACTATATAGGGCACTATATGGTGAGGACGCCATTTTGTAGTGCTGTCCGAAACCTTAGTGAGGATTATTTACACCCTATGTAGTGCACTCAAAGTATCCCACAATGCATCACAAAAAGTAGTGTACAACCGATGGTCACTAACCAAAGCAATATATCCCATCATGCATTGCAGTCACGCTGAAAGAAATCAAATTAAAAAGTCTCAACTCTGATTTAATAAAAGGCAGCGGCAAAGAAGAAAGTATTCAGCCTCGATTTAAAAGAACTGAAAGATGCAGGTGCTTTGTATTGATTAATGTGGGAAATACGCTCAGTATAATATGGATTTATCACAAAAATACATGCATGTACGGTATTTATTATTTTGAAAACCCACCAGCCGGCTGATCTGGCACGTTTTAATTGTGCGACAGTAATGACATAAATACCAGCATGACGGACTAGTGTCCGAAAGCGTTTTTTCATTTCATCACTGAGCTCACTATTTAGTCCTCTACAACCCCGATTCCAAAAAAGTTGGGACGAAGTACAAATTGTAAATAAAAACGGAATGCAATGATGTAGAAGTTTCAAGATTCCATATTTTATTCATTCAGAATAGAACATAGATGACATATCAAATGTTTAAACTGAGAAAATGTATCATTTAAAGAGAAAAATTAGGTGATTTTAAATTTCATGACAACAACACATCTCAAAAAAGTTGGGACAAGGCCAAGTTTACCACTGTGAGACATCCCCTTTTCTCTTTACAACAGTCTGTAAACGTCTGGGGACTGAGGAGACAAGTTGCTCAAGTTTAGGGATAGGAATGTTAACCCATTCTTGTCTAATGTAGGATTCTAGTTGCTCAACTGTCTTAGGTCTTTTTTGTCGTATCTTCCGTTTTATGATGCGCCAAATGTTTTCTATGGGTGAAAGATCTGGACTGCAGGTTGGCCAGTTCAGTACCCGGACCCTTCTTCTACGCAGCCATGATGCTGGAATTGATGCAGTATGTGGTTTGGCATTGTCATGTCGGAAAATGCAAGGTCTTCCCTGAAAGAGACGTCGTCTGGATGGGAGCATATGTTGCTCTAGAACCTGGATATACCTTTCAGCATTGATGGTGTCTTTCCAGATGTGTAAGCTGCCCATGCCACACGCACTAATGCAACCCCATACCATCAGAGATGCAGGCTTCTGAACTGAGCGCTGATAACAACTCGGGTCGTCCTTCTCCTCTTTAGTCCGAATGACACGGCGTCCCTGATTTCCATAAAGAACTTCAAATTTTGATTCATCTGACCACAGAACAGTTTTCCACTTTGCCACAGTCCATTTTAAATGAGCCTTGGCCCAGAGAAGACGTCTGCGCTTCTGGATCATGTCTAGATACGGCTTCTTCTTTGAACTACAGAGTTTTAGCTGGCAACGGTGGATGGCACGGTGAATTGTGTTCACAGATAATGTTCTCTGGAAATATTCCTGAGCCCATTTTATGATTTCCAACACAGAAGCATGCCTGTATGTGATGCAGTGCCGTCTAAGGGCCCGAAGATCACGGGCACCCAGTATGGCTTTCCGGCCTTGACCCTTACGCACAGAGATTCTTCCAGATTCTCTGAATCTTTTGATGATATTATGCACTGTAGATGATGATATGTTCAAACTCTTTGCAATTTTACACTGTCGAACTCCTTTCTGATATTGCTCCACTATTTGTCGGCACAGAATTAGGGGGATTGGTGATCCTCTTCCCATCTTTACTTCTGAGAGCCGCTGCCACTCCAAGATGCTCTTTTTATACCCAGTCATGTTAATGACCTATTGCCAATTGACCTAATGATTTGCAATTTGGTCCTCCAGCTGTTCCTTTTTTGTACCTTTAACTTTTCCAGCCTCTTATTGCCCCTGTCCCAACTTTTCTGAGATGTGTTGCTGTCATGAAATTTCAAATGAGCCAATATTTGGCATGAAATTTCAAAATGTCTCACTTTCGACATTTGATATGTTGTCTATGTTCTATTGTGAATACAATATCAGTTTTTGAGATTTGTAAAATTATTGCATTTCGTTTTTATTTACAATTTGTACTTTGTCCCAACTTTTTTGGAATCGGGGTTGTATATAGTAATTCCCTATGTAGGGAGTAGTGAACGAGTGAGCGATTTCAGACACAGGGCAAGTGTTGTGTGACTGTATTATGGATGTGTGTATATACTGTAGTGTCAGTGTATATATATATATATATATAAAAAATTGGCTACTCTACTACTAGGATATATCAGCTCATATACCGTGAGTAGAGAAAAACAGAATGGTGGAGTGTGTTGCTGAACCAACTGAGGATGAAATAAAAACTCTACTCATAAACAAACTCCCCAAAATTATCAAGTATTTAAAAGAAACAGAAATATCTAAAATAATAGATAGGTTTTTTTTGTTTGTCTCCCCCAAATCTCCTGTTCCACGCTCCAGCCCAGTCGGTGGCGATAATGCACCTTTAAGTTGGTTTACCAACCGCCAAAATACCCTAAAGAAGAAGAAAACCCCAAAAAAATGTGCAAAAAAAGGCAACAAAATATAGAATAAAAAAGTATTTAAAAGTAACGTCTCTTTTTTTTTTCTTTTTCAAGAATTGTAGAATTTTCCACAAATTGCTCCTGTCATTTCGCCGGTTTGTTTACATTTGAAGCGGAAATGATTTTGTCAGATGTTTTGCATAAAGTTTTTATTTAGCGAATTTGCAAAAAATAAAAATGCTCCATTTCTCAAAATCCAGTGAATGTGGATAGAATAAAACAGTTATTCCACTCAATCTTGTCGTAGATGGATTATAGCCGACTCGGTGCCATGCACTGCTCTGGGTGTGTGTGTGTGTGTGTGTGTGTGTTCATTGCTCACGTGTGCACATGTGTGTGTTCAGGGTTAAATGCAGAGGAGGAATTTCACTGTGTGCTTAAGTCTGTGCTTGAGTGTATAAATAAAGTGACAAATGAGTGACAAATAAAGTCTGTTTCTTCTATGACTCAATTTCGTGGAATAACTATATATATATAAAATTTGAGAGAGAGAGAGAGAGAGGGAGGGAGAGAGAGAGAGAGAGAGAGAGAGAGAGAGAGACACTGTGTTCCACATTAATAATGAAAGGAAACAACCCAGTCTAATAAACTTCCTTCACCCCTTGTAATGTCTCGCTTATCTAAGGTGAACTTTTTTTATCCCCCCGGTGCGTGTGTGTGTGTGTGTAAAGGAAATTAATTTCACAGCACACACACACTTCCATATGTTCCCACGCTCCACAGTTGGAACCCCTACCTGTGATGCTAATATGGTGTAAAGTGGTATATTTAACTTGAGCTGGGAGCCTTCCCTCTCTCCCTCCTTCTCTCTCTCACACACACACACACACACACACACACACACACACACACACACACACAGTGTGTGTAAACCATACAGCGACTTTGCGGAGCTGTTTACATGCTTGAAAAAGGTCAAAGAAAAAACAACAACAATAGATCTGAGGCTTTGCATGATCTTATAACACTCGCTAAGGTTCCTGTTATGTTTCTGCTAAATTCCACATTGTTCAGAAGAAAGACATAGAGATAAAGTTTAATAATTGACCTTAAGCCTGAGACTTTCTTATACAACCGTACAAATATGTGAGCTGCATATAAAAGGAAATATATATATAATTATCTACATCACTACACTGTTGAATTCTGGCTTCTGATTGGTCAGAAGGCGGCAATTCATTTCCGATTAATACGTTATCGTTTCTATAGTAACAACTTCCACAGGGATTTGTAATAGCAGATGCTCCACATAACAGATTTTTTAAAAATGTATATAACGGTACAGTTTTCTGCAAGGAGACATTTATTATTTAGCATTTAAGTTAGAAGTCTCGAGCAACAGCATTCGTCAACAGCCGCAGTCAGGTAATGTTGTGGACATCACACAACATTAAACGCAAGTATAAAAAGTCATTCTTTAATCAATAATAAATAGTAATAATTGACAAACTGCTGTATGTACAAGGAATAATTAACAGCTATTCCACGAAATCAAGTTTGCTATAAGCCATGTACGACGAGATTGAGTGGAATAACGGTTTTATTCGATCCACATTCACTGGATTTTGAGAAAACAGAGAGTATTTTTATTTTTTACAAATTCGATAAATAAAAAACTTGATACAAAACGTCCGACAAAATCATTTCCACTTAGAATGGAAACAAACCGGTGAAAAGACAGTAGCAATTTCTGGAAAATGCTATAATAATAATTCTTGGGGGGAAAAAAAAAAATTCTTACTATCAAATAATTTTATTCCATATTTTGTTGCTTTTTTTAATTTCAGGTTTCGTTTTCGACTAGAGTTTTTATTTCGTCCTCGGTTAGTTCAGCAACACACACTGCCATTTTGTTTTTCTTTACTCACAGTATATGAGCTGATAGCCGAGTAGTAGAGTAGCCAATCAGAGCACGCGATTGCTCATATCCAGCGAATGCGGATAGAATAGTTAACAATTATTCGCCAAAGGTGAAATGAATATCAAGGAATAATAACTTTGACTTCGTCTCAGTTTTTCTTCACTGAGCTTGAGGTGGAGAATTGTTTTAGTATAAATACACAGGTGATTAATTTAAAAAAAAATAAATAATTTTAAAAAAATATTTTATTTCAATCTTCAAAAGCAGCATGCAAATGTAACAACGGTGCGGCGCAGACTTGTGTCATTTATCTACGCCGAGTCAGGTAAAATACTTTTGTTTTCAAATCGATAAAATAAAAATCACAATTAATTTCACCTTACCTTTGAATAGTTTTAGACCAAACTTCGTAGCATCTTTAGTGCTTTTAGGAACAGCGTTTTCTTTCACCATTTGTAATTCTTCCTCACTTACGGTGACGACGCGATCGGCCGCCATTTTGCCGAGTCGCTCGAGGTGATTATCGAGAAATAGTCCGAATTTCTCAACCAATCGGCACGTGGTTTCCTATAAATCACCTCTGTATTTATACTAAACACGGTTATTGGAAAATAATCAACTTCAGAGTGGTAACAGTAACTCTGCTTGGTATCACACCACCCTGTTACTGATTATTTTATACTCTACAATAACACACCCCAAGTGTTATTCCTTACTCATTCATTATAAGCCATGCATTGCTGTAACCACTTCTTTCATCTCACCTGTGTGACATCCCCTGTGAACCGTCGTCCTCTTTCCGTGAGCAAGCTGTTGCTCCACTTCTATGTGCCTGCGGAGGGCGCCACTGAACAGAGTCGACTTTTTCGATTTGCGCTGAGACGCATCTTCCTCCTAAATCGCAAGACAATCCACAAGCGTATTAAGGAAACATGCAAGAACCTGTACAAATCTTTGTAATAACATCCTGTGGAATCCCCCCACACACACACCTCGCTTTTTAAATTGTTCTTGGAGCCGGAGCGGGCTGAACCAACTCTTCTCCGCACGTGAGGAGGGTTTTCTCCTGCTTCTAAAGGAAACTCGCTGGGAAGCTCACCGGTCAATTCCTGCAACATGAGCCAATATTACAATGCAAAGGAACAGTTTGGCATTAAAGTGCATATCACAGGTAAATTCAGGAGCAAGATCAATGTAATTCTCCTATTTTACATTAAACTTTGGTCAAATATGTGTCACATTTTGCATTTTGTGCAATTTTTTTATCTTGCGCAATACCAGAAAAATTCAGTTGAAATCAAGCCATTTGAGGCGAATTGGTCCGCCTCTGAAAAAACTTGGCATTTGGATTTCCCGGGAAACACGGGCGCAGATAGAGGGTGGGACGGGTGGGATTCGTCCCACCCAGATTTAAATTCACCTCGTTCGGTCCCCCCCACTTATAGGGAGGAAAAAACGTCTATGCTGTCTTTCTTTGCATAAGGCAAACCTCACGGAAAAATCAAAACACTAATTACCATTCGGTTTATTGAGGTGCACAGCAGTACATACATAGTTGCAACAACTCACATAAAACAAAACAAAGACTGATATTCGGTTGGTTGAGCTGCGCAGACTGCACAGGTTGCGAGCTCAAGCTTGGTTGCTATGGTTACCCACAACAAGTTTGACAGGGATATCGGGGACAGCTCCTAGTTCAGGACCCCAACACGGCATGATGAAGGGTGCCAAACCGAAAAGGCAGAAAACGATTGCATCGTTTTTTTCAAAAAAAAACCAACGACTGTAAGTAAACTGCGCCTTACTTTATCACATCACCTTGCAATTTTTTGATAGTCTGTTCAAAGTAATGTCGTAGTGAAAGTAAAATCGTACAGAGTAGAGATGCCTTTCTGGTAGCCTCCTTCTTTCAGTGGTAGCCTGTAGATACAGTGCTCAGAAGGCAGTTTTAATGTTTAATCTGGCGTTCCCTGCCATAATTTCAGCGAGCATATTGTTTCATAAGGAAACTTTGCGAAGAGTTGTTGACTGACTGCCGCTCACGCAACACACAGGCATGGTTAGAAAGTCAACACATGTTGACAACACATGTTGGGGGTGGGGGTTGGTTTGCTGGCAGCTTTGTCCCCCCCAGTTCAAAAAACGTATCTGCGCCCCTGCCAGGAAACATTGATTTTCGTGACATCGCGTGCAGGACACCTCCTTCTGAATCCTACATCAGCGCTGGTTTGTTTATGAGAAAACGACCTGGTGGTTTTTTGCAAATTTCTTCAACGTTATCGCGTAATTATTAAAATGGTTAACAGATGTATCGTAGGAGGGTGTAGCAACACCAATCTTGATGGCATTAGTACTCATCGCTTCCCAAAAGACCGGACAATGAGAGAGAAGTGGCAGCGCTTGGTCTACACAGGCTGTGCACTGAAACCGTGCAAAGCTCTTGCAGCCTGCTGGCGCTTCCGCAGGTGACGTTACGAATCTGGCTCCAGACTCCCTTGGGATTTTTCCAGACGCGTTTTTTTTTTTTTTTTTTGCTGCTGTAGACAGATGGCCTTGTGCAAAATTACCCTTCGGGATGAGTGTGTAAAGGGACATACTTTCATATAAAAAAAAATCCGAAATTGGTCCAGAATATGCACTTTAAAGTAAACAGGTTCTGGTGTAAATATTCTACTTAACACATACATAATTGAGCAGCTAAAATGTCTAGAACGTCATAAAAGCTTCTTTAAACGTGGCTAACAAGTAAAGAAAGTCCGTCTTGCCTTAAATATTTTACACGGATACACACCCAAATCTTTAAATACTACCCGCTTCAAAATAATAATACCAAGCTACAGAATCTCATTTCATAAAACATCAAGGAAAGTACATGGTACGGTTTGGAGACAGTGGCACTGACAAAAAGACAGGAGGCTGAAGTGGAGGTAGAGGAGATGATGTTGAGATTTGCATTGGGAGTGACAAAGTTAGACAGGATTAGAAACAAGAAGGTATATTAGAAGGACAGGACATTTATGGTAGGACGGCTTGGAGACAAAGTAAGAGAGGGGAGATTGAGATGGTTTGGACACATACAGAGGAGAGATCCAGGGTATATTGGCAAAAGAACACTGGAGATGGAGTTGCCAGGTAGAAGGAAAAGACCAAAGATGAGATTTATTGATGTGGTGAACGAAGACATGAGGACGGTTGGTGCGACAGAAAAAGTTACGGAGGACAGGAGGGACATTGCTTGCTGTGGTGACACCTAACAGGAACAACCAAAAGAAGAAGAACCCTATTTGGCTGCTGATTTGATTTTAAAGGCTTCGCTTCAAACTTCAATAAAAGTAACCTATTAATAATTTCAACATCAATCTAAAAACAACATTAATAAAAATTTATTCTGTGACAGGAATGTTCAGGAATTAAAAGCTCTATGGCTCCAATACGTACAGTAGTAACAACATTATTGTACACATTTAAATAATTACTCAAACTTCTGAATAGTTCGATTATGTTCTTTATGATCTTTATAAATCTATCCTGAGGCGTCCTTGGGATTTTATTTACAGTTAAAGTGGTTCCTGGCTGGAAAAAATGCTTGAGAACAGAGCATGTCTTGTATGCTAGCTAACTAGCTTAACCAAGTAAGCAAATTAAAAGAAACTGTAATAGTCATGGTAGGCTATATTTTGACAGAATTGTCTATTCATGAATGAATTTCCCAGAATGTATGTCTGAAAGTCTAGTTTTAACCTGAAACAGCAAACACGAAGTGGTTCAGGTCAGGAGAACAGTGTTGCTAGTCAAGCGAATAGCTAGCTAATCCCTAACGCTAACATTGTTTTATGTGGGTAACGTAAAGGTATAGGAACAGCGGAAACAAGCCCAAAGTATCGAGAAGATCAACATTTACCTCAGATATGCTGATACAATTTAAATGAAAAGCTTCTTTACAGCTAAAAATCATACTGTTAATATTGCAATTAGCGTCAACAACAAAGCTAACTAGCTTAACCAAGTTAGCAAATTAAAAGAAACTGCGATAGTCATGGTAGGCTATATTTTGACAGAATTTATTCATGAATGACTTTCCCAGAATGCGTGCGTGAAAGTCTAGTTTTAACCCCTTGGCTGCCACCCATAATTAATTGTAATGTAGGACAAAAATAGGTCAAAATTGGGATATTTTGATAATCTTTCTCTAACTTGTTCAGAACTTTATATTTTTAATATTTGTATATAAAAATCTCAAAAAACACTGTTGTAGAGTAAAAATAACTTTAGTAGTCAAAAACAACAGACAACGGGTCTTGTCAGTGAGAACCTGTCCATAAACATGAATTACTAGTAATTGAAAACACAATGTACACCAAGTAACTGGGTACCATTTTTACGATGGTCTTTGGTATGACCCAACTGTGAATAGAACTCGCGATCTCCCGACTGAGAAGCGGACACGCTAACCACTAGGCCAACTCGCTGTAATGTGCCACTGTGAAGTAAATGTGCCATGTAAGGTACACTACCGTTCAAAAGTTTGGGGTCACTTTGAAATGTCCTTATTTTTGAAAGAAAAGCACTGTTCTTTTCAATGAAGATCACTTTAAACTAATCAGAAATCCACTCTATACATTGCTAATGTGGTAAATGACTATTCTAGCTGCAAATGTGTGGTTTTTGGTGCAATATCTCCATAGGTGTATAGAGGCCCATTTCCAGCAACTCTCACTCCAGTGTTCTAATGGTACAATGTGTTTGCTCATTGCCTCAGAAGGCTAATGGATGATTAGAAAACCCTTGTACAATCATGTTAGCACAGCTGAAAACAGTTGAGCTCTTTAGAGAAGCTATAAAACTGACCTTCCTTTGAGCAGATTGAGTTTCTGGAGCATCGCATTTGTGGGGTCGATTAAATGCTCAAAATGGCCAGAAAAATGTCTTGACTATATTTTCTATTCGTTTTACAACTTATGGTGGTAAATAAAAGTGTGACTTTTCATGGAAAACACAAAATTGTCTGGGTGACCCCAAACTTTTGAACGGTAGTGTACATAAAAGGAGGTGTTTATGACGAGTAGCGTACGTCATAAGGCACAGCGGTAAAAGATTTCATGACGTACGTGACTCGTCCGAGGGCATTGAAGGCGTTAACCTGAAAAAGCAAACACAAAAGTGGTTCAGGTCAGGAGAACAGTGTTGCTAATCAAGTGAATAGCTAGCTAATCCCTAACGCTAACATTGTTTTATGTGGGTAACGTAAAGGTATAGGAACAGCGGAAACAAGCCCAAAGTATTGAGAAGATCAACATTTACCTCAGATATGCTGATACAATTTAAATGAAAAGCTTCTTTACAGCTAAAAATCATACTGTTATTATTGCAATTAGCATCAACAACAAAGCTAACTAGCTTAACCAAGTTAGCAAATTAAAAGAAACCGCGATAGTCATGGTAGGCTATATTTTGACAGAATTTATTCATGAATGAGTTTCCCAGAATACGTGCGTGAAAGTCTAGTTTTAACCCCTTGGCTGCCACCCATAATTAATTGTAATGTAGGACAAAAATAGGTCAAAATTGGGATATTTTGATAATCTTTCTCTAACTTGTTCAGAACTTTATATTTTTAATATATGTATATAAAAATCTCAAAAAAAACACTGTTGTAGAGTAAAAATAACTTTAGTAGTCAAAAACAACAGACAACGGGTCTTGTCAATGAGAACCTGTCCATAAACATGAATTACTAGTAATTGAAAACACAATGTACACCAAGTAACTGGGTACCATTTTTACGATGGTCTTTGGTATGACCCAACTGTGAATAGAACTCGCGATCTCCCGATTGAGAAGCGGACACGCTAACCACTAGGCCAACTCGCTGTAATGTGCCACTGTGAAGTAAATGTGCCATGTAAGGTACACTACCGTTCAAAAGTTTGGGGTCACTTTGAAATGTCCTTATTTCTGAAAGAAAAGCACTGCTCTTTTCAATGAAGATCACTTTAAACTAATCAGAAATCCACTCTATACATTGCTAATGTGGTAAATGACTATTCTAGCTGCAAACGTCTGGGTTTTGGTGCAATATCTCCATAGGTGTATAGAGGCCCATTTCCAGCAACTCTCACTCCAGTGTTCTAATGGTACAATGTGTTTGCTCATTGCCTCAGGCTACGTTTACACTAGACCGTATCTGTCTCGTTTTCTTCGCGGATGCACTGTCCGTTTACATTAACCCCCCTGGAAAAGCGGGGAAACGGGAATCCGCCAGCGTCCACGTATTCAATCTAGATCGTATCAGCTCCGGTGCTGTGTAAACATTCAGAATACGCTGTGCTGAGCTCTAGCTGGCGTCTCATTGGACAACGTCACTGTGACATCCACCTTCCTGATTCGCTGGCGTTGGTCATGTGACGCGACTGCTGAAAAACGGCGCGGACTTCCGCCTTGTATCACCTTTCATTAAAGAGTATAAAAGTATGAAAATACTGCAAATACTGATGCAAATACTGCCCACTGTGTAGTTATGATTGTCTTTAGGCTTGCCATCCTTCCACTTGCAAGTAATAAGTGATATGCGCTGGGATCACACACACAGCGGCTCAGTCCCGAATCGTGGCTTGTTCACTTCACTCGCGCACTCTGTGAGCTGCGCAGGGCCGGAGTGCGCACCCTCCAGAGGGCACTCGCTGTTCAGGGTGGAGTGATTTGGAGCGCAGGATGCCTGCGGAGCCGAGCGTATCCGCGTATTGGTGTTGCTGTGTGCACGGCTAACGGTTTTAGTGTAAACGCGAATCATTTTAAGAACGTTAATCTGATGATCCGCTGATTCGACGTAATGTAAACGTAGCCTCAGAAGGCTAATGGATGATTAGAAAACCCTTGTACAATCATGTTAGCACAGCTGAAAACAGTTGAGCTCTTTAGAGAAGCTATAAAACTGACCTTCCTTTGAGCAGATTGAGTTTCTGGAGCATCGCATTTGTGGGGTCGATTAAATGCTCAAAATGGCCAGAAAAATGTCTTGACTATATTTTCTATTCGTTTTACAACTTATGGTGGTAAATAAAAGTGTGACTTTTCATGGAAAACACAAAATTGTCTGGGTGACCCCAAACTTTTGAACGGTAGTGTACATAAAAGGAGGTGTTTATGACAAGTAGCGTACGTCATAAGGCACAGCGGTAAAAGATTTCATGACGTACGTGACTCGTCCGAGGGCATTGAAGGGGTTAACCTGAAAAAGCAAACACAAAAGTGGTTCAGGTCAGGAGAACAGCATTCCTAATCAAGCGAATAGCTAGCTAATCCCTAACGCTAACATTGTTTTATGTGGGTAATGTAAAGGCATAGGAACAGAGGAAACAAGCCCAAAGTATTGAGAAGATCAACATTTACCTCAGATATGCTGATACAATTTAAATGAAAAGCTTCTTTACAGCTAAAAATCATACTGTTATTATTGCAATTAGCGTCAACAACAAAGCTAACTTTCAGCCATATTGTTGGACAATATGAAAGCCATTGAGGAAATCCCTGAATGCACTGCAGTAGGTTATTGACCCCTAAGGGGAACAGCCAGAAGATGATGACGCAAAGTACATATCTTCATATTTCATACTGCATATTTAACTAATTGCTATAGAGTTATGTGTCTTATATTGTCAGAGCATCGAAGTGCATCACAGCACTTAAAACATATTGTTCCCTGACATTTACTTAAACACAGCTCTAGACCAAATGAAAACATTTGCTTTGCAAAAGGTCAATAAAGGAGTCGTGGCTTTTCTTTTCCTCGTTGTTGAACCTACTTGCATGCCAGGCAAATACAAATCAAAATTTCCAGGACACAAAATTTGCTTGTCCCATTCACCCGGGCTACTCGAGGTCCGATCAGAGAGCGATCATGAAGCTGACACAGGAAGTGCACATAAAAGTCGTTTTTACATCGTAGAATTATTAACTGACCAAATGAATCGAAAAACGAGAGCGTCGATGACGGCGTAGCTCGCGCCGGCCCCGTCTAGTCCAGAAGGGACGATCTAAAGTGGGCCATCTTGCACGATAAATGTTGCAAGCTATATATCG
This sequence comes from Neoarius graeffei, assembly GCF_027579695.1. Classification (NCBI taxonomy): domain Eukaryota; kingdom Metazoa; phylum Chordata; class Actinopteri; order Siluriformes; family Ariidae; genus Neoarius; species Neoarius graeffei. Next base: position 84,136,094 of record NC_083578.1, read on the forward strand.
AAGCTATATCCACCCTAGGAATACCAACCTATTTCATACATGTCAACCTTTGGTCAATCAAACCTGTATAACCAACCTCCAAAATCCGTATTTCCCTTATAAAATTCGTATAAAGACGCAAATTAAAATAGTTTACCTAAAATTTGAATGATAATTAATGATGTATCCCAGTTACTTTTTATTCAATATTAATAACAATAAACCTTCAGAATGAATACAAAGCTCCAATGTTTGACAAAAACACAGTGTTATCAGCGTAGTTACGAAGGAAATACTTCGTTGTTTGGAGACAGGTTTCACCGAGCGGCTATTATGCGCGAGACTTCATATTAGCCACAAAGTCAGAAAAATCTGTTCGTAAAATTACGTTATAATGACCAAATACAATGAAAAGTATTTTTCCAGTCTCACCTGTGAAAGGTAATCCCATGTGATCTCGTTTGGACGGTAAACCTGTTGGTACAGTTAAACGCAGCACATGAATGAAGCATCTTTATTCTCGGCTACTGTCTAGACGCTATACCAGAGACGGTTGAAGAATCTCCACTTTGCCACATCCAATATGGCGGCGAGGACGACGTGTGATTCTACGCAGAAGGCGGCGTCTACGTTTATATGTCTATGACTTCACGGTTGGCGGGATTCTCGCAATGCGGTGTGCGCATGATCAAAAGTGGAACGAAGTCTCGCTACCACAAGATAACGCGCGATTTCATAAGACTCTTTACTGGCTGTCTGTGGTGTACAGTACGTTTGTAAATGTTATGCGCTCTTTTATCATCGTGGGATTTGATTATAGCTCTAAATAAATATTGAAGTTTTTTTTAAAGAATCCGTATAACTTTATTTATACGCCCGTATACTAAGTTTATTGAATCAAATCCGTATAAAATACGGACATTCCGTATAGGTTGACATGTATGCTATTTGCCAGAAAGAATCCAAAACGGTGAGGAATTGACCGAAAAGAAGCTTTTTTTTTTGTTGAACTCCTCATTAAGGCTTAATTAATCCATAACTTCATTAATAATTGTAATTAAGCAAATCTGGGAAGAAGTTATACGCACCCTAAGTACCCCTACTTTCATGCCAGAAAGAATCAAAATTAAAGAAATGAAGAATTGAAGGAGAAGAGGAGATTTGTGTGGAAACTGCTCGTTAGGGATTGATTAATTACTCCAGATCTTCATTATTAATTTAAATTATGCAAATTTGGATAGAAGCTACCGTATATGCACCCCAGGCAGACCTACATTCCTGCCAAAAAAAAAAAAAAAAATCGGTGAAGAATTGAGAAAGAAGTAGTGATTTTCATGAAATGTGGACGCCGGCGTACGGACGACAGACAAGACACGATGGCATAAACCAGGGGTGGGCAATTATTTTTTCCATGGGGCCACATGAGAAACAGAAAATTTTGTGGAGGGCCGGACCAAAAGGCTGAACTAAATTCTGCATAATATTAATTGTATTTCTTTATATAAACCAGTAAATAACATTGTTTTTACAAGCTGCTAAGACTGGTAAGAGTATGGAAAAAACGAGGTTGCCTTACAAAAAATGTCATTTATTCAATCAAATTTCCCAAAACAATGGTTAACAAAATGTGAACGTTTGTACCATTTTTTTTTCAGTCACATTCACCCCAAAACACAATAAAGAGATCATAATATTGTCTTTCTACTCCAAATATCAGGCAAGATACATCAGATTATAATAATGATGCCCACATTTGTAGTTTAATCATCTCATTTGGTGTTTTTCGCCGGAGATCGGCTCCGGCTCCGGCGCCTGCTGGTGACGTCACGCTATGTGATTGGCTGGACCGTTTGAAGGATGACGTACAAGTTTGTGGTTGGTCTGGACAAATTACGGAAGTAGTTATCGCGGGATTAGGTTTCGTGGGATTTCATGTCATGTTCATGTCGCGCGCATTGCGTTTTTGTTGAACACAACTTCAAAATAAAAGCAATGCACATTCAGTGCATGCATGAGGTAAAATTAGAAAATACGTTTATTTTGTAATTTCTAATTAACCTTACGCGGGCTGGTCAGAATGAACCAAAGGGCCGGATGTGGCCCGCGGGCCGTAAAATGCCCAGGTCTGGCATAAACTCAATCACTTGTCGGCCGGATGAGACAATAATGTAATTTTAATATACAGTAATTGTAACCTCTTACAAAGACACCGCAGAGTCTTTATTTTTCTTACTTTTCTTATTAGTCTTACTGTGTTCTAAAGCAGATCAGGAAGTCAGTGTGACACCACTCAAGAACTGATGAGGTTTGAGGCAAATATTTACAGAAAAGGGTTTTTAGGTGGGATGGAGCTCTGTTAATTGTTAGCGATTATTAGTCCTGCAGTTCCGGTTCAACAATCATGAGACAATGCAACCAAATCTGAGCTTCTCATGCAAAAAACAATAGTGTGTATGTATGTGTGTGTGTGTGTGTGTGTGTGTGTGTGTATGTGTGTGTCAGCACGTCACAGCCAACAGTCTGATCAGGAGCATTTGCACTCAGAGGAAGCACAGCAGGAATGCAGCACTTATGCCCAGTTATCCAGCACCACATGGCGTTTGTGTTACTCACAGACAGCAGGCTACAGCAGAGAGAGTGCAGCAGTGTCCGATCACTCCACAGCTCAAGAGTGTGATAATGAGCTGTGTGCGTGCGTGCACATGACAGAGGCTGGTTCCACATGCCAAAGGGATGTCACTTTGACAGGAAGCAAGTATCATACATTTATGTGAGTGTGGCTCTGTGTGTGTGTGTGTGTGTGTGTGCACACACGTGACACTCACCGCCTCCTGGAGGCACACACGCCTGAGTTCAGCGAGGCGAGTGTTCAGTAAAGCCTGAAGGCTCCTCCGTCTCTCCTGCAGCTCCACCATTCTTTCAGCACGCTGCTTGGTGTCCGTGGAGCCCTGCAGCTCTACACACACAACACACACACACACACTTCATATCAAACAGGTAAACCCAAACAGACATTTTCCCTGATTCTACCCATAACCTATTCCGTCTTTGCACATTGTTCACCGCATCACAGTGCTGCTTAATCGTCATTTCTGATTGGTCAGAAGGTGATGTTTAATTTTCTACACCAGCAGCTCTGATGGTATTTCCGGCTCTAATTCAAATCCCAAGTTTTACTTTAAAGGAACAGTCCACCGTACTTCCATAATGAAATATGCTCTTATCTGAATTGAGATGAGCTGCTCCGTACCTCTCCGAGCTTTGCGCGACCTCCCAGTCAGTCAGACGCAGTCAGACGCGCTGTCACTCCTGTTAGCAATGTAGCTAGGCTCAGCACGGCCAATGGTATTTTTTGGGGCTGTAGTTAGATGCGACCAAACTCTTCCACGTTTTTCCTGTTTACATAGGTTTATATGACCAGTGACATGAAACAAGTTCAGTCACACAAATTGAAACGTAGCGATTTTCTATGCTATGGAAAGTCCGCACTATAATGACAGGCGTACTAACACCTTCTGCGCGCTTCGGCAGCGCATTGATATCTGAGCTCCGTATCGATGCACTGCCGAAGCGCGCAGAAGGTGTTAGTACGCCTGTCATTATAGTGCAGACTTTCCATAGCATAGAAAATCTCCACGTTTCAATTTGTGTAACTGAACTTGTTTCATATCACTGCTCATATAAACCTATGTAAACAGGAAAAACGCGGAAGAGTTTGGTCGCATCTAACTACAGCCCCAAAAAATACCATTGCCCATGCTGAGCCTAGCTACATTGCTAACAGGAGTGACAGCGCGTCTGACTGACTGGGAGGTCGCGCAAAGCTCGGAGAGGTACGGAGCAGCTCGTCTCAATTCAGATAAGAGCATATTTCATTATGGAAGTATGGTGGACTGTTCCTTTAACGTGCTTGGTTGTCATCATACGTTATCGTTTCTACAGTAACCACTCTTTCACAGGGACTTGTATGGTCAAGGCTAATAATAAACAAATTACAATAAACTGCTGCACTGATAAGTCTTACGTGTGCTCTGGAAATAAACGCAGCGTGCTCTGCAGGGTGGAGAGCTAGTCTTTATTTTTCAGTATTAACAATGCACTGATGTATCCTTTAGTGCTTAGGGGGGGAAAAAAACAAAAAAATCAACAACCCAGAGCTGGGAAATTGGGGGTGGAGGAGTGTCGCATGTGTGTTTGTGTCATGAGATCAGATTCGCTTGGATGCCTTCAGGTTTTGGAATCTGTGCAACACTTGGCTTTGCTGAATTGCCTGCTGTGGAAATCTGTGATGAATAAAACACTGCTATGTTTACCAGGCCCAGTGATGAGGTGACTTTTGACCTCCATATCATGTGTCTTGCTGCTTGATTGTGATTTCACCTACATGGAGAAAGAAGATGCACTCAGCTTTTCTGTAATCTGGATATTTTAAAATCATCATCAGAGGATCTGCAGCGATGTCTATATTTCTCAGATTTTTTTTCCCCCCTCACCTTCCAGCTGTGCTCATGCGTGCTGCAGTGTGTTGGGCTCGTGGCCATACAGCACCTCTACAGACCGGCCTGAAGGGGGAGCCACTGTGCTGCTGCTGCTGTTGATGCTGCTGCGGATGCTGCTCGATGCTTTCTGAACTCAATGCCCTGCCACACACACACACCAAAGCCGAGTGAATGATGCAGCCTTTGACAGCGAGCATAAGGGTCCAGGTTAAAAGACTGACTTTGAAAGGAGACTGATAAGGATATAAGTGGGCTCTGCGAAGTTACACATAACTGTAAGAGCTCAGGTGCAGTGGGGGTTATAACAGCCTAACAGTTTAGCTTTGTGTATAAAGATACACAAAGCTCGCACACCAGGACCAGGTGCAGGATCAGACTGGAGCTTTGAAAATGTGTTGAAGTCACTTCTCTTTACCTAGTTGTTCGGTTCTTGACATAATGCTATATGGATTATTACAGTTGTGGTGTCGAACAGGGCTATTTACTATTTGATCTCAAACACATTAAGACGACAAGAAACTCGTCCACTAATTAACTTTTCACGAGGCACACCTCATCTCATCTCATTATCTCTAGCCGCTTTATCCTTCTACAGGGTCGCAGGCAAGCTGGAGCCTATCCCAGCTGACTACGGGCGAAAGGCAGGGTACACCCTGGACAAGTCGCCAGGTCATCACAGGGCTGACACATAGACACAGACAACCATTCACACTCACATTCACACCTACGCTCAATTTAGAGTCACCAGTTAACCTAACCTGCATGTCTTTGGACTGTGGGGGAAACCGGAGCACCCGGAGGAAACCCACGCGGACACGGGGAGAACATGCAAACTCCGCACAGAAAGGCCCTCGCCGGCCACGGGGCTCGAACCCGGACCTTCTTGTTGTGAGGCGACAGCGCTAACCACTACACCACCGTGCTGCCCCACGAGGCACACCAATTAACTGAAAAGCATTCCAAGTGACGACCTCATGAAGCTGGTTAAGATAATAATTCGCCAATAGTGTGCAAAGCGTCATCAAGGTAAACGCTGGATACTTTGAAGAATGCAAAATTTCAAATATATTTTTGTACTACATACTTTCAGTATTGTTCTACAAATGTACAAAATGGTAAAAAAACAAAAAAACAAAACTATAAGTAGGTGTGTCCAAACCTTTGGCTGGTACTGTACACGTACACAATATATAGAGAGAGGTCTTATTAATGAGAGAGATTTATACCACACACATTTATTTGAACTGGATTAATAACCTGTTTTCAAATACCACTTTACTTAAAAACTGAAGTACAAATACAGTATATAGTGTAATAAAATATATTATTACTAGCAGGTTACCCGGCGTTGCCCGGGTTTTGCAAAATTCTGGGTTGCCCCCAGACTTCCATGTCAAATTTAATGACGATCCGTCGAGAAATGGTGACGTTAACTCAAGACAAACAAAAATCCAAAGCATCCATCACCAGGGGCCCGTACATGAATTTTGTTTATATCTGCAAAATTCCGGGTCATCCCCAGACCTACCTGCCAAATTTGGTGAAAATCCATCGAGAAATGGCGACGTTAGCTAAAGACAAACAAACAAACTTTGCCGCTTATTATATAGATACATACAGGACACTTTTTTGATGGAATAAAAACGTGTTCTATTCCCTTCTCGCGGGTTTCATTCATTTGATTTGATAGCGTGCAATATTGTTAGCATATCGCTTATCCTACGTGTATCATGTCACTCTACCCAATGGAGAATGAGCGTTGAATACGGTTTACGATATTGCATGGTTGTCAAGACATGACGTCACACGCCAGAGACGTAAAACTTCTGTGCTAGTGAGCGACTGGGACAATTTCTAAACAAACATGGCTGCCAGGTTTGCTTTGTTAAAAACGGACAATTTTGAGAAAATTTTGAAAGAGAAAGACGCGTTGAACACCCGAAAGGAATGTGTATGTATAATAATATTGGCTGGGTTTTTTTCGTGGCACATTAGATATATTCCATCAGCTACTCGTCTTCGACTCGCTCAATATCATGCTAGCTGAATGGAATATATCTGATATACCACGAAAAAAATCCAGCCAATATTATTTAAATATTAGTCAAAATATTAAACACAAGGGCGGCACGGTGGTGTAGTGGTTAGCGCTGTCACCTCACAGCAAGAAGGTCCGGGTTCGAGCCCTGTGGCCGGCGAGGGCCTTTCTGTGTGGAGTTTGCATGTTCTCCCCGTGTCCGCGTGGGTTTCCTCCGGGTGCTCTGGTTTCCCCCACGGTCCAAAGACATGCAGGTTAGGTTAACTGGTGACTCTAAATTGAGCGTAGGTGTGAATGTGAGTGTGAATGGTTGTCTGTGTCTATGTGTCAGCCCTGTGATGACCTGGCGACTTGTCCAGGGTGTACCCCGCCTTTCGCCCGTAGTCAGCTGGGATAGGCTCCAGCTTGCCTGCGACCCTGTAGAACAGGATAAAGCGGCTACAGATAATGAGATGAGATATTAAAGGGATAGTTCGGGATTTTTGACATGAATCTGTATGGCATCCCCATCAATAGTGTCGTGCAAACACACTGACTTACCCCTGACAGCATCCTGTGAGTCCAGTTCTTGTCCAGTTTTGGTCCAGACGAAAGTAGTCCGGCAAGTTTGTTGGGGTCACGAAAGTAAAACGTTTTTCGCCTCAAAACATTATGCGTTCAAAAGAGTGATATATTTGCATCACAAAACCGTTGCCAAATAAAAAGTCAGACCTCGAAATCGCTTGGCACTATTTTCTCTCCCTTCTTATCACTGCACGCTGCCGACAGGTGACAGCCACAGCCGTTTCATTCATTGTTTACTGCTAGCAAAGTTAGCGCCAACATGTCTGACTACGACAGCGACGTTGAAAACACTGACTTCATCTCACAGCCAAAGGGATATCTTTATGAACCCGAATATACAGATGAAGAAATTCGCCAGATGGAGTTAGAACGGGCAGAGAGAGAAAGGGCGGACAGAGAAGTGGAAGAAGGTGAAGCTGGAGCCGCAGCTTGTTAGCGCCGCTGATCTGAACTCCTAATCACTGCCAAACAATGGGAAAGGTGTCGATTCCTGCGCAGATGTCAACATGACAGCGCGCAGTGATAAGAAGGGAGAGAAAATAGTGCCAAGCGATTTCGAGGTCTGACTTTTTATTTGGCAACGGTTTTGTGCTGCAAATATATCACTCTTTTGAACACGTACTGTTTTGAGACGAAAAACGGTTTACTTTCGTGACCCCAACAAACTTGCCGGACTACTTTCGTCTGGACCAAAACTGGACAAGAACTGGACTCACAGGATGCTGTCAGGGGTAAGTCAGTGTGTTTGCACGACACTATTGATGGGGATGCCATACAGATTCATGTCAAAAATCCCAAACTATCCCTTTAAACCAGGGCTTTGAACCAGAATTTTTTTCCTATTGGTTCGTTCCGAACAGAAACGGAATTTTAACGTTTCCGGTTTTGGGTTCCACCATTAAATAGACGTTCCCGAACCGGTTAGAACAAAAAAAATTTCGTTCCCGGAACGGTTAATTACGTTCCCTGTCAGCTGTTTAACAAATGGCTATAAAATTATGTCTCTGTCTCATCCAGCTTAAGCCAAATGTAGGCTAATTCTATTACAACCTTCATTAAATAAGACAAGAAATCATTCAAAACAATTATTATTTCAAATGTTGGCGATTTGGATTCTCAGTACGTCTTCCCATCTACACAAACAGAAAAAGTGCCAAAAATGAAAGATAATTCGTTTAGTGTGTTACCAAAGGCTAGTCAGGCCCTATAGAGGGCTACCGCATGACGTCACCGCGCCGCGAGATTTTGTTAGGCGCCATATTGGAAGACCAAGTACACATCTATGCAAGTACATACATACATAAAACAAACTACACCCGAAATGTAGCCAGGGCCGGTTCTGCCCTAATCTGGACCCGGGTGCAACATCGCGCAACACCCCCCCCCCCCCAAAAAACAAAACACCAGTCTAAATCAGGACAACCATCACATAACTATAAACATTTTATATCAACTATTTTAACTAAATGGGCTATAATAAATAAGCCTGCAGGCAGCCACGGCGGGCTGCCTCAGAAAAGTAACCATTTGTCCTACCTTAAAACTCGTTTTGCATTTTCTGCCTCCTTTTTTGTATTTTCGACCCTCCGTTTATTTTCTTTCCTTTTCTGAAAACCCGATTTGTGTCCAGGCATTTTGTTCTGCTACCAACAAACTAACTCGTCAGGTCTCGTCCCTCGAGCCCGCGATGATTCCCGTGGGAAGAGCAACAACTGATACATTTTTACAAACAGCCAATAGGGAGGTTGCAACGTTCAGGCTCTTCTTTGCTCAGACACTCAGTAATGCACTTATTATCACGTGGAGACGTGATAGTAGTCCACCTTCCCGCTCTCTCCATTCAGTCAGCGAACGTCACACAGGAAGTGAACCCCAGCGGGTCATAGAAACTTGCGCAGGAGAAGAATGGCTTTTTTATTTGTAGGCTACGGAAACTTTGAGGAACGAAATAAAAACCGGTATTAACCGGTTACCATTATTTTTAATAAGCGTTTCTGTTCCGGAACATAAAAAATAATAAAGTTTCTGGTTTCGTTTCTGTTCCATGTGAAATAGAAAAAGTTCCCGGTTTTCATTTTCGTTCCTTGAACCGGTTCAAAGCCCTGCTTTAAACACAAATAGCACAATTATGATATCCCGGATACCTCGATTATCACCACCACTAACCGGTATCCAAGCTCTAAAGCAACCAAGCAATGAACTAATATCACATGCACAGAAAAGTGTTGAAGCTGAATCCAAAATGATGCCACCAAGGGTCCTGACGGTTGAAACGCTGCCTACTAAAAGGGAAGAAAAACAAACAAAGTATATACGATAAATTAAAAAGTGAATAAAGTTTAGTCAAATCATCGTGAAGGTTTTAGACTAGCCTAAGCCCATGATGCAGCGATGAGTAATAATACACCTTGTAACTGTTTTGAGTCGTAAAGATTAGACACTGTATGAAAGTCATAAACCCTCCGAGTGCATCCAGCTTCCCTCTCCACCCACGGGTCTCTCCGTGGGAACTGCAGACAGGAAATTGAGCTCCAAGAGCAGGAAATGGCTCATAAAGGAGGAAGTGAGTGAGGGAAGCAAAAAAAATAATAATAAATGGGAGGCTCAAAAACTGACAGACACAAACAATATCGAGAGCGAGAGTCTTGCGTGAACAATCTAGGCATAACCATGACTACAAAGCCTTAGACGGGGGGACCAAAAACAAATCAATTTTTTTTTTTTTTTAAATCCAAAAGGTTCAACAGAACCACTTCCTGTAAACATGTCCTTCACCACAGGCACCGCTGAACTCTTCGTTTTTAGCTTCAGAGCCCAACGACAAGCTTCTCCGTTTCTCATGGTGAACCGACACACAGCGGTTTTTCCCCAAACAGTTATTATGTGTGGACTGCAGGAGAGCACACGGCATGAACAGTCTGTCTCTAAAGTGCAAGCGATGAGTATGCTCAAAAAAAATGTTGCATCCTGTCGTCAAAAGACAGAAGGTAGACAACAGACGGCTTGATTTCAGGCTCGTTTTTTGTTGAAGGAATAGAGCGGGCTGAGTTAGCTTCGTCCAGAGATGAGCCCCAGGGCTATACGGTGATATACATTTCTCATCAATCTTAAAATACAGTGCTGTGCAAGAGTCTTAGGGACATGTTAAGAAATGCTGTGGACCAAAAATACAATAAACAGTAAGCAGTAAGCCATAAGAAATGAAACCAAGTCAATATTTGGTGTGAGACGAGACAGACCTTTGCTTATCAGCACGGTGGTGTAAGTGGTTAGCGCAGTCACCTCACAGCAAGAAGGTTCTGGGTTTGAACCCAGCGGCCGGTGAGGGCCTTTCTGTGTGGAGTTTGCATGTTCTCCCCGTGTCCGCGTGGGTTTCCTCTGGGTGCTCCGGTTTCCCTCACAGTCCAAAGACATGCAGTTAGGTTAATATGGGACGGCCTTGAGCGAGGCCCCTAACTCCCAACTGCTCCCCGGGCGCTGTCAGCATGGCTGCCCACTGCGCTGGGTATGTGTGTGCGCTCATTGCTCACGTGTGTGTTCACTGTTTCAGATGGGTTAAATGCAGAGAGGAAATTTCACAAATGTGTGATGAATAAAACTGTGCTCTTTCTTTCTTTCTTTTTTTTTTTTAAAGTAGTTGTTTCAGGTCCAGTGAGTGCAGTTTTATGCGGAAATGAGCTGTAGGTTTTACTGAGCATCTTCCAGAACCAGCCACAGTTCTTCTGGACACTTTGACTGTCACACTCGCGTCTTCATTTTACACCAAAACCCAGTAGCCTTCATTATGTTTTCATTTTTTAATCTGAAAAGTGCTCTCTTATGTAAAATGCTGCTCAGATACAAACTTTTCCCCCTGTAACATTTCATTTTGTGCTGGAAAACGAATATTTGTAACTCTAAAATGTTTTTGTGATGTGACAAATTGTGCTGGGGCGGCACGGTGGTGTAGTGGTTAGCGCTGTCGCCTCACAGCAAGAAGGTTCTGGGTTTGAGCCCAGCGGCCGGTGAGGGCCTTTCTGTGTGGAGTTTGCATGTTCTCCCCGTGTCCGCGTGGGTTTCCTCCGGGTGCTCCGGTTTCCCCCACAGTCCAAAGACATGCAGGTTAGGTTAACTGGTGACTCTAAATTGACCGTAGGTGTGAATGTGAGTGTGAATGGTTGTCTGTGTCTATGTGTCAGCCCTGTGATGACCTGGCGACTTGTCCAGGGTGTACCCCGCCTTTCGCCCGTAGTCAGCTGGGATAGGCTCCAGCTTGCCTGCGACCCTGTAGAAGGATAAAGCGGCTAGAGATAATGAGACGAGATGAGACAAATTGTGCTGACAGACAACACCATAGACAGCTACATGCTAACTATGCTAACTCACTCCCTTCTAACACTCCAAATCATTCGGTTTGACTCTGTTTTTTGTGCCAAGATTCCTGAAAATTTCTTTCAATAATCCTGCAAGTTTATCCTTTCTTACCAATTAATAAATTAGTTACTAATACATTTTTCTAGCGGGCGGCACGGTGGTGTAGTGGTTAGCACTGTTGCCTCACAGCAAGAAGGTCCGGATTCGAGCCCCGTGGCCGGCAAGGGCCTTTCTGTGTGGAGTTTGCATGTTCTCCCCGTGTCCGCGTGGGTTTCCTCCGGGTGCTCCGGTTTCCCCCACAGTCCAAAGACATGCAGGTTAGGTTAACTGGTGACTCTAAATTGACCGTAGGTGTGAATGTGAGTGTGAATGGTTGTCTGTGTCTGTGTGTCAGCCCTGTGATGACCTGGCGACTTGTCCAGGGTGTACCCCGCCTTTCGCCCGTAGTCAGCTGGGATAGGCTCCAGCTTGCCTGCGACCCTGTAGAACAGGATAAAGCGGCTAGAGATGATGAGATGAGACATTTTTCTAGCTATAAATCCATCTTAAGTCATTCCAAAGCATTCTGTCACAGTCCTAGCTTGCTAGCTTTGTACTTAGCAGAGCTTGTTAGCTAAAAGAAACATGTCTTCAAACAACAGCTTGATTTCATCATTCATTCACTAATGCGTCTTCAGTAAACACTAGATCGTAGTGTGAACAGACTTTCACTAAATTTGACAGCCGGTTGGAGCAATTAATGTTGTTTTCTACCACTAAATGCACTCAAATAGCAGATTTAATCTTGTTAGCTTATTACTTACCCACTATGTGTAACATCTTACAAAGTAATTCCAAATAATTATCGCCCATATAAAAGATTCTTAGCAGAAAGTGCTAACTGAATGAAACAAATTAGACACACAGATGGGAACCGTCAGGGCCTTTCTAGGCCTTCGGAGAAGGCCCTGACATATCAGCATTTCAAAAGTTATATTTAATTTCTTTCATTCTTTCATAATTCCATTATAATTATTCTCTTCCAATTCTAATTTGACCTCATTTTCTATCAAATTTGCTTCAGAAATGAAAGGGTTACTGTCCTAAAAACATTAAAATCAAGTTAAGGCTGCACGGTGGTGTAGTGGTTAGCACGGTCGCCTCACAGCAAGAAAGGTTCCGGGTTCGAACCCAGCAGCCGGCGAGGGCCTTTCTGTGTGGAGTTGGCATGTTCTCCCCGTGTCTGCGTGGGTTTCCTCCGGGTGCTCCGGTGTCCCCCACAGTCCAAAGACACGCAGCTAGGTTAACGTAGGGCGACCTTGGGCTGAAGTGCCCTTGAGCAAGGTACCGAACCCCTGACTGCTCCCCGGGCGCGCTAGTGTGGCTGCCTACTGCTCTGGCTGTGTGTGTGTTCACTGCTTCAGATGGGTTAAATGCAGAGGATGAATTTCACTGTGAATGTGACAAATAAAGGTTTCTTCTTCTTCATCAAGTTATCCAATGAAATTTTTTTTGGTTTGTTGTCTCTAGGCTGAGAAGAGTTTAAAGCTGCTCACTTCATTGGTTAGGACTTCATTACCGGGACAGAAGGCCATGGCAGTGTATGTTTATGTAGTAACCGATGAATTAACCAATCAGAGTTTGATTTATAGTGGGAGGGACCAAAAGTTTATCACCCTTAGCCTGCTCAAAGGCCAACGTGAGCTTAACCACGAGTCGGCGCCGTTAGCGCAGCAGTGAAGTCACCTTCCAGCCGGTGTAGCGTTCATCAGTAGTGTTAGCGAATGCTAATGCTATCGAGAGCAAGTAGCACAGGTTAATGACCAAGAAACTAAGATTTCTGTCTCCAGACTCTTCTTCCACGCTGCACGCTCACTACAGTATTTTTCACTCAGACTTAAGTATTCATTTCCCTGTGTAATTTACCGAGTTACTTTTAAAATCAACATCGACAGCTACGCACAACGGAGCGACCTGGCAGCCTGCCGCTAATCCCTTACAAAATCCTTTGCCCTTTTGCTTTTTTGGTGTCTGGCTAAGTTTTGGCTGAGCTCAAGTCCCAGCTCTAATAGTAACGGTTCGCCACTGGACACACATAGTAACCTAGCTAAATAATCCCTTAGCATAGGAATGAAGCCAGTTGGTTAAATACTTTGCAAAGCCAGATGAAACTGTTAGCTAGCTGTCTGGACAGACACATTTCATGTCGATGCATTACAATGTATACAACAGTCATGTAGAAGCATGGAACGGCATATAATGTGATGTCATGATACAAATCTATAACAATTCGAATCAATGAAATAAAAAAACGAATCACAATAATCAGGCTGCTTAATCGCCTTTTTCTAACAGTAATTGTGTTGTTTAGATAGCAGAGGGTGCAATAACAATTGCAGGAATACGCGTGACTTCACTGTAGGTGGCAGTAACACAGCTCTAATGTCACAAAAACACACAAAACAGCTCTAAAATGGGAAACTGCTGTTGTGTGATTGACTTTACGAATAGATTTAACAAGAAATCAAATCTCTCTTTTTACAGACTGCTGAAAGATAAAAGAGAAGCAAATGGAAGAAGTACAAATGTTCATAAAAATATTAAGAAAAGGAATATTTGTCAAGTTGATTTTTAGTAAAAGGAATATTTTAGCTAATAGGCTATTATATTTGATTCCAACCTTTACAAATGTAGGTAAATAATTATTGTTGGCTATTAAGAAAATGAAAAAAGTTTTTTTTTTTTAATTTAACAAAAACAATAGTTAACTTGATAAAGAAACTTGATAGGAAAATCAACGTTGCGTTTTTTGTAATAAAATTTTCATTTTTTTTTTCTTCAAAAAAAAAAAATATTGTGAATCAAATCGAATTGGGTGAATCGTTTCACGTCGATTCAGAAGATATTAGAAATGAAACAATGAATACTGACCAGCCAACTGCAGTTTCAATTATCATTCAACAATCTGATTTTAATCAAATCATCATGTAAAACTCTATATAACAGCATGCAAATTAATCTACTCTTTCCACGTCGTTGGCGCTCGATCAGCTCTTCCATGCCTCCTAAATCGCATTAAAAATTTACACAACTGTGCTTGGGCAAATGAAAAGAATGGAGTTTGTGAAGCACTTTGTTCACAGTTAACACACCAGACTCACGCAGAGATCCAGAGAGGGTCAGCTGAAAACGTGATCTACCTGATGAGCTCATCACAAATAAAACACACGCTGGTAGAGCAAACACAGGATACGAGTCTGCCTCCGTTTGCTCAGTGTAGGATTTCAAGGAACGGAGTCCCTGCTGTTGTGTGTGAGAGTGAGACGAAGAGCATTTCAAACAAAAACAGGACGACAAAACAACACGGTATACAGCGAAACCACAAATACAAGCGACAAAGGCAGATTTGAGAGAACATACTCGTACTCTGTGTGTAATGTCTCTGACTGTGCGCGAGTGTGTGAGCGAGATGGAGCAAATGTCGAGACAAATGGTCTGCGGTCCTCGGTAAGCTTGCCAGCATTCCCGGCACCTCCACTTAGTCATGTTGGAGCCTGCGTTATTGTTTTGGGAACAGATGTTGGGCCTGTCCATCCTTCATCATTCCTCTTTCTCTCTCAGTCTTTTCCTTCTCGCGCCATTCCCTTCCATTCTTCTTTCTCCTTACCTCAGCACAATCCTGCAACGCAGTTCTTGTCTTCTCAGACTCGTCACCTCTGTTTCAGACTGTGACATTACTGCAACTTTCTGCTTGCACACCTCTATAGCTGCCGCCGCTGCCTCAAGGGAGACGATTTTGCCCTCGAATTGCTCTTTCATGCAGAAGAAAACCTGACGCATGGACTCGGGAAATTTCTCTTCCCAGGACTGTCTGCGACCTCTCTGATCCCAACAGGCGCTGCCGGATACCCCTACACACACACAAAGTTCCCTGCCTCCACTAAATTAATCCAGCACTAACGAGGACGTGTGGACACAGCTGTTTTGAGCACATGTCCTGCGTGTAACCGCAGAACCCAACACTCCATGCTGACACAAGGCTGATAAACAGCTTAAAAGACGTCACAAAAATATTAATGACCGTCACGGATAGGACAAGATTCGAGAAGCAAAAACAGCTTACGTCTGAACAGGTGTCAGTACTGTTACACCAATAACATGTAGTTGATTCATCAACATATTCATAACATTTATTCCACAGCCAGGGCCGCTGACAGCTTTGGCTGGGCCCGGGACAAAATGCTCTGAATGGGCCCCCCCTAACAACCCCCCCGGGCCAACCCACACCCCACACACACACACCCACCTCTCTTATCCCAGTCTCTACTCACTCCAACCCTTAAATGACAGGTATTCAAAAAGGTATTCCTAAACTCGTGGATAGTCTACTATAATCACGCGATTGGGGTGCTCTTGAAGGAGCAGCAATGGACGGGGGATTTCGGGCAGGGCTGGGGGCGAACATAGTATACTGTGCGTGCGTACTGTCCAGTGTGAAAAGCAGAGAACACCACACCGCTCGAGAAACGGCGGGATATGATTGCGGGCTAATGTGAATATCCTTAGCTTCAATCAGATATATGAAACACAATGTTATTAAGCCGTTGTGGTTATGAAATTATTCAATGCCCTGTGCGTTTGATATGGTGTTCAGTGTGACTTGCTCTCCCCTCGTTTGTAACATGAATTGCGTGCCGCGCGTGCCTTGGTTGGGGTTACTTTACGGGGCTGGAAAAAGTTGGCTGTGTCTTACCTGGCTCAGCTGCCCCACTGCCTTTGCTAGTACCTGCTGCATCATCTGAATCTTTTTTAAAATATTTATGCAGTGAGCCTCTGAGTCTCTTGGTTTCTTCCACTCTTTTTCTCTTTTCTTTTCTGTGCTCCTGACTTGTGCATGTTGGCAAATGGCACGCACGCTGATTGTCGAAGCGCTATGATCGAACGATGTCGGTTTTTTCCCCTTAACCAAAGAGTCAGACCAAACCATTTTTGCATTAGGGGTGGTAGGGGGTTCTTGACGCCTTTTTCAAAGACAATAAAGGCAAAAGATCTAGAAATTATTTATCGAATGCAAATATAGCACGTTTCTCCCCCAAATCAACACATTTTGAAATGAAATAAAATAATTTAATCGCAACTTCATGAGAGCCCAGTTCTGGGCCCTCCCCATTCCTGGGCCCGGGACAACATACCCGTTTGTGCCCCCCTGTCGGCGGGCCTGTCCACAGCGATTGCTAAGAAAGCATTGATTATTTTTTAAAAACTGATAAACAGCAACTCTACACACACACACACACACACACACACAATAGTAACGTGTGTTATTTGCTCATACCACAGCACTGCTGAATTCTCAAATCATTAAAGAGGAAAAAAAGAAAGAGAGAGGCTAATGAGGGAACTGCTACCGGCACAGCTGTTCACAGCTGCTAAAGCATACAGTACTGTGCAAAAGTCTTGGCATCCTATTTTTCTTTTCATACAAACTTTGTTATAGATTTCTGTTTTATGACTTCGACATTGAGTCAAAACATTATAAAACATTTTAGAGTTCCAAATGTTCGGGGTTTTTTTTTTCCCAGCACAAAATTAAACGTTACAGGAAAAAAAAAAGTTTGTATCTGAGCAGCATGTTACATAAGAGAGCACTTTTCAGATTAAAAAAGAAAACATAATGAAGGCTACTGGGTTTTGGTGCAAAATTAAAAAGCGACTGTGACCAAGTGTCCAGAAGAACTGTGGCTGGTTCTGGAAGATGCTCAGTAAAACCTACAGCTCATTTCCGCATAAAACTGCACTCACTGGACCTCAGACTACAATTATTTTTATTATTATTTTTTTTTTTAAAAGCAAAGGGTTGTCTCACACCAAATATTGACTTGGTTTCATTTATTATGGCCTACTGCTGTTTATAGTGGTTTAGGTTTTTTTTTTAACGTAGAAATATTTAATTTCATTATTTTTGAAGGCATCATTGCTCTACAGCATTTCATTCCATGTAGTATAAGAGGAATAAAATACCTTCGGACATCTCAAAGTTATTATAAGAAAATAATCAACTATGGGGTGTCACTTTTTGTCAGGCTATATCACTATGTCGTTGATTATTTTCCTATAAATAAAATAGGGGGCGGGCGGCACGGTGGTGTAGTGGTTAGCGCTGTCGCCTCACAGCAAGAAGGTCCGGGTTCGAGCCCCGTGGCCGGCGAGGGCCTTTCTGTGTGGAGTTTGCATGTTCTCCCCGTATCCGCGTGGGTTTCCTCCGGGTACTCCGGTTTCCCCCACAGTCCAAAGACATGCAGGTTAGGTTAACGTAGGGCGGCCTTGGGCTGAGGTGCCCTTGAGCAAGGTACCGGACCCCGACTGCTCCCCGGGCGCTTTGGTGTGGCTGCCCACTGCTCCGAGTGTGTGCGTGTGTTCACTGCTTCAGATGGGTTAAATGCAGAGGATGAATTTCACTGTACTTGAAGTGTGCATGTGACGAATAAAGGTTTCTTCTATAAGAGCACCCCCCTTTGATTGTTTAATCCCAAACTTTTTACCAGTGCTTTTCTTTTTAACTCACTCACTTTTGTAAATAATATCAACCCCATTAAACTTAATTGTATCATACCAAGTCTATACAAACTTTATATATAAATTACGTTTAAAAAAAATACAATCTAAATCAAGATATTTACAGTAGTAGTAGTAGTAATAATAGGCAGCACAGTGTTGTAGTGGTTAGCACAGTCGCCTCACAGCAAGAAGGTCTGGGTTCGAGCCCCGTGGCCGGCGAGGGCCTTTCTGTGTGGAGTTTGCATGTTCTCCCCGTGTCCGCGTGGGTTTCCTCCGGGTGCTCCGGTTTCCTCCACAGTCCAAAGACATGCAGGTTAGGTTAACTGGTGACTCTAAATTGACCATAGGTGTGAATGTGAGTGTGAATGGTTGTCTGTGTCTATGTGTCAGCCCTGTGATGACCTGGCGACTTGTCCAGGGTGTACCCCGCCTTTCACCCATAGTCAGCTGGGATAGGCTCCAGCTTGCCTGCGACCCTGTAGAACAGGATAAAGCGGCTACAGATAATGAGATGAGATGAATAGACAGACAGATAGATAGATAGATAACGGTCATTCACCTGTACATTCAAAATGCACATTTGAACAAAATTTCGTTCCACTGGCTTACATCAATATAACTGCTGCCAGTGTTGTAGTCGAGTCACTAAACCTCGAGTCCGAGTCCAGTCTCGAGTCCCCAGTGTTCCAAGTCCGAGTAAAGTCCACATCATTTCGAGTCCGAGTCCAAGACTCCAACCGCACCATTTGATGTTGGCTGTTTCAGCGCCATTAACATTAGTTTGTTCCTGAACATGACGTGTGAACAGGTGAATGTGCTTCTCTTCATCAGGGAGTGTGAAGTATTCTGTCAGAGATGGTTGGGAGACGGATGTAAGTGCAGAAGGTGTGCTTATTAATACAAGTGAAGACACAAACAATCCAGAACGGCAGGAAAAATTGTAAAAACAGTGAAACAGGCGATAGGTCGAGCGAGGCACAAACAGGCTATCGTAGACTCGGCAGGATCAAAGATGAGAAACAGGAAATCAGGGATCAGGAAACCAACCAAGGAAATAAGGCTCGGTAATGTGTCAGCAATGCAGCTCAATTCAACACTTCGCAAAGTAAGTGCATTTTCACATAGGCATGCTGATTGTGCCTTAATCCTGTGCAGGTGTGAGTCATTTACGGCGTGTGCACGAGAGTCCACTTGGCATGTGTGCTGTCCGGAGCGCGCCCGAGAGTCTGTCTAACGCACATGCCAAAGCACGCAGGTGTGACACTCTTGCACGAAATTAGTACAAAAATTAATGTAGATATAAATATAAATATCTTATGCCAAATTATTATGGCATGTTACAAAAAATCCAAGTCCTCGTCTCCAATTCACGAGTCCGAATGCAGTTAATGCACGAGTCCAAGTCAAGTCACGTCACAAGTCCTTAAAATTGGGGCGAGAGTCGGACTCGAGTACTACAAGCCTGACTGCTGCATATAATTATTGCACATAATCCACTAACTAAAAAAAATTACTAAAAAAACACCTTAAATAAAATCATATTCTACAGAATAGAATATACCATGTTAGATATATTGCACAATAAAGAATTTATAGCAGCATGTAAGATATTGCACATCATCCACATAGTGAGGTTCTTGCTCAGATGTATACGGTAGGGCATTATGTAGAGTTCAGGAGTCTGATGATATGCATGTATAGCCTAGGTCACAACCGGACGTACGATTTTTTGGCGTTTCCCAAATCGCTGCGGTTTTTTTTGTTTGTGGAGAAAGACGCACGTTGGCCGTAAGTTCGTCTTGCAACCTGAAAAAAACGTAAGCGCCCGTAGAGTTTGTTTGACATGACAAAGAACCTCTGCGGCCAGTCTACGGCTCGAAAATCAGCACGTCACACGCGCGCCCTTCGTGCGTTTCTTGCACGTAGACCGGCTGTAGGAGCACGTACGGCCGGTTGTGACCGAGGCTTATATAATCATCAAATAATTAAAGTCATGATTTTATTTTTTTTTTTAGTTATTGTTTTCGAAAGGTTGTTAAATCAACGCCCTGCCCCTAGCTCATTGTGACATCTCTTTGGGAGATAAGCCAAAAGAGCCTGGCTACTTCAAGTGGATGATGAGGACTAGAGGTGATAACCAGACACAGTTATGGTGCCACAATGTGTACACTCTTCAGCGTGAAGGTCAACGGTTGTTAAATGTGTGTGTGAATATGTGAGAGAGAGAGAGAGAGAGAGAGAGAGAGAGAGAGAGAGAGAGAGAGAGAGAGCACGACAGAGTGCCAGTATCCTGCAGTTCTTTGGCACCTCTCCATTCTAATCAGAAAGTGTCTTCCTTTTGTCCCTGACCAAACACTGAATGTCAAAACCTCAGGATTTAGAACATCGCTCAAAACCCGAGGTCTTCGTTTCCAAATAATAGTAGGTTATAAAGGAAAAAAAAGTCAACAGCTGAGCTCAGGACTTGGATCAAAATGATCCCACGTGTCGTTCTTTTAATAAATACGTCATGTTATTCGGAAAAAGAAAAACACCAGCTAGAACTTGTGGACCTGTGGATTCTTTAAATCTATGTAGTTACAGTGAAGGCCAGTGCACGTGAAAGCTAGATGCTCATTTTTACTCTAGCAATTATACTAGAGCAAGTTATATATAATTACTTGTGATTACATGTAATTTTCTTCTACTGTTTTCACTTTCACAGACTGAGGTCACGAACGAACCTCTGTAAACAGCGCAGAGGTATTGTCATTCGATGTGGCGTGAACATCACCAGGCTGAACAAGTAAAGCAGACAGGAGAACTTTAATTACAGGTAGAGTGCTTCTCTTTCCTAAAACTTCCTCCCAATTTAGACGTTTCGACTTCCCAACCACTTCCTAGTCCTTCCTGACTGCGCCACAGCTACCAATCCTTTTCAAAAATAGACTCACAGGAAAAATTTTAAGGTGCCTAAAACTGCTTGGAAGAGACCATTATTTTATTTTATTGCTGGGTTTCACGTGACGTCACATCCGCCTTATTAGTTAATCAAAACTTTAGCTGGTGGTCGACCAAAGCTCAGATGACAAAGCGTTTGTACGGAGAAGGTGCATTGCTCGCATGAAAAATGCCTTACGCTTGCATTGTTCGAATCGATCAAACCGTGAAACTGGAAAAAAGTTTCTTCAGGGTTCCACGTGAACTAATAAAAAAAAAAAAAGGGTGAACGAACACTAGTCTGGCTAACGCGACTGCAAAGCTCTACGAGCTATTGGTCTGGCCGAGATATTAAGCCCAACCGTTTCCCAGAGCCCGTGGTTGATCCGCCTCCCTGAAATGCCTCAGTTTGCTACTGGTCGAAGCCAGAAAAGGCTGTGACGAAGCTTAAACCAATCACATCACTCTTTCCTCTGACGTATGCGACGCGACGGGGCTAACTGGTAGATTAAACTCTTACCGAAGCCAGTCGGGAGCAAGACGAAAACGTCCTTCCTTTCAATAAATACCTCCAGGGCTGCTCTTTGCACCGTTTTCAATGAGAACTTGCTCCATGTTCGTAATGTTTCTTCCGGCATAGATTCTGTAAACAATCTATGGCTTCCGGTCGCAGTTCTACTACGTCACTGCCTTGAACACGCCTCTACCCAGGGCCGTTGGAGATGCTCAAAGTTGATTGGTTCCCGATTTTTCGGGAGCTTGGAAGAGCTGTAGATAGCTTGCCTGGCCAGACTAAGCTCGCAACAGGCCCTCATGTTGCGTCACGCTTAGGATGGGCGGGCCCAGGCTAAACGAACACAGGATTTCACAAAAAGACGTCGAGAAAGGTGGCTTTCGAACCTCTCACTGAAATCGAAGGGAGTCGAGTTGAAGCATGCTCGAGTTTGCAGTGATCACTTGGTGAAAGGTTTGTATTTCCCTCTCAGCTACGTCCTTACTGTTCTCCAAGTACTTTTCTTGCTATGTGTCGTTATTTTACGGTACTTTTTTTTTTTTTAAAGTCACGAAGCACTAAAGTCCTCAGCTGTTTCTTTGTTCACTCCTCACAAAGTCTATATGCATGAAGGTCGCGACAAACCTCTTCCCCAGCCGTACAGTTACAATGCGCCGTGATCACTTCTCCGTCTTGTTTAACTCAGATCCAGGTCTTTAAAGGGGTTTCTGATGATCTTTGTGAATGATTTAGCTGAGAGATAAGAGCCAACACAAGTCAGAATCAAGCCGACTGTTCTTTGTTTACACTTCAACTTGCAGCGCTTCGTTGTAAAGACACGAACTAAAAGCTTTAATAAAACCATACTTACACGGGCAAAAACAATCCAGGATTCATTCGGCGGTGACTTGATACTGAGGTCCTTTACCCAGCCACGTACAAAAAAAGTCATAAGTCTCCATACTCTTCCACACTTTCATCTGTTTTGCGGTGTAGAAGGACATCTGCAACACCAGATAGTTCGAGATGTCGGGGAACTCGACTGAAGGGTAGTTTTTGAGATCATATGACAAATCCTTCTTTCCCAGACTGTAGGGGTCGATTCCATTGCACGTAGCAATCTTCTGAATATATCTAAAGCCAGCAGTGGCTTTTAGATTACGAGCAAACTCTTATAATGAGGCTTTTCCACTACCAACGTGGCTGAGTCGAGCTGAGTGGGGCTGTTGGGGTTGCATTTCGACTACAACCGCGCTGAACCGTGCTGGCTGGAAGTGGGTGGACACATTGGGTGGAGTTAGCGAAAGTGGGTGGACGTCACGTGATGTCGTTAGGCGGCACAAACAGTGACATCAGTGACCTTTTAAGCGGTAGTCTCACGACCCGGATAGTAAACAATAAACATGGAGGACATGGAGTCGTTAGTGTTGCTGGTCTTGGTGCTGTGGCTTGTTGTCACCGACAACGCCAACAGATACTGGCAAGAGCGTACAGATGAGGCGAGGTGCATAAGGCAAGGCAAGTTTATTTATATAGCACATTTCATACACAATGGCAGTTCAATGTGCTTTACAGAAGTAAAAACAAAAACAGTAAACAATAGAGAAATAAAATTACATAAAATAATTTTATCTTTATTCTAAAATAATTAATTAAAAGAATTAAAAGAAAATAATAAGAATTAAACAATAGTAGAAATAAAATATTAAAATGCCAAAAAGAAAAAGAAAAAGGAGAAAAAGAAGAAAAAAAGAAACTAGCAGAATAAAATAGAATAAAGTTAAAGTAAATTTAAAACATGCAGAGAAAGTAAAGATTATAAAAAATGTAAAAATATTAATTATTTAACAGAAAGCATCTGAAAACAGCTTGGTCTTTAACCTAGATTTGAAGCTGCCAACAGCAGGAGCATTTTTAATGTCCTCTGGCAGTTGGTTCCATAGCTGTACTGCATAGTAGCTAAAAGCTGCTTCACCACACTTTGTTTTAACAACTGGTTTTAATAGTAAATTTTTCTGTTGCGATCTGGTAGATCTGATTGGGTTAGGCCGCTGCAACATATCAGAGAGGTAATTGGGCCCTGTACCATTTAGAGATTTGTACACCAGCAGCAATACTTTAAAGTCAATTCTGTAGCTTACTGGAAGCCAGTGAAGGGACCTTAGAAGCATAAGCATAAGGCTTCAGATCCCAGCGTGCTCGTGGGGCGTGTGTGGGCATGTGAGGACACTCCTCCTCACCAATCAGTGCACAGGGGAGTGTCTCCTCACGCCCCTAGCCCCACTCGGCTCGGTTGGAGCTCACTTCAGCCCCACTCCAAAACCGTGCAAGTTTTGGGTGCTGAGTAAGGCTGAAGTGAGCTGAAAAAGGGTAGTGGAAAGGCCCATTACTTATAGCTAGTTGTTTGCACTCCGGCAGCCGTTTAGACCACCAGCTATTTCATTTCCTATAAAACTGCTAAGAAAAGCCACGCAACTGAAACCCAGCAATATACACAAGGTAACATGCTAGCGTTGGCTTGATTGATTAAGGAGCACGTGCCTTGTTTAAAGATGAACAAAATAACACATTACATTACTGGCATTTAGCAGACGCTCTTAACCAGAGTGACTTAAAACATACCCAGAGTAACCTGGAGAGCAGTTGGGGGTTAGGTGCTTGCTCAAGGGCACTTCAGCCATTCCTGCTGGTCGAGGGAATCAAACCAGCATCCTTTTGATCCCAAAGCTGCTTCTCTAACCTTCTCTAACCATTAGGCCATGGCTAGCAACCAGGAGCAACGTTCTCTTCTACTCATCATTAGCATTAGCACCAGGGCTTTGAACCGGTTCAAGGAACGAAAACGAAAACCGGGAACTTTTTCTATTTCACATGGAACAGAAACGAAACCAGAAACTTTATTTTTTTTTATGTTCCGGAACAGAAACGCTTATTAAAAATAATGGTAACCGGTTAATACCGGTTTTTATTTCGTTCCTCAAAGTTTCCGTAGCCTACAAATAAAAAAAGTCATTCTTCTCCTGCGCAAGTTTCTATGACCCGCTGGGGTTCACTTCCTGTGTGACGTTCGCTGACTGAATGGAGAGAGCGGGAGGGTGGACTACTATCACGTCTCTACATCTTAAATAAGAGGTAAATATTGCAGTCTATCGTTATTCAAAAACGTCAATTTCAAACACGATATCAATATATTTGTCCACGTTAATGAGAGGCTCGCGAACATTAAATGACGTTAACCTCTGTTAGCCTATCAATGCATAGGGCCTGACTAGCCTATGGTAACACACTAAACAAATTATCTTTCATTTTTGGCACTTTTTCTGTTTGTGTAGATGGGAAGACATACTGAGAATCCAAATCGCCAACATTTGAAATAATATTTGTTTTGAATTATTTCTTGTCTTATTTAATGAAGGTTGTAATAGAATTAGCCTACATTTGGCTTAAGCTGGATGAGACAGAGACATAATTTTATAGCCATTTGTTAAACAGCTGACAGGGAACGTAATTAACCGTTCCGGGAACGAAAATTTTTTGTTCTAACCGGTTCGGGAACGTCTATTTAATGGTGGAACCCAAAACCGGAAACGTTAAAATTCCGTTTCTGTTCGGAACGAACCAACAGGAAAAAAATCCTGGTTCAAAGCCCTGATTAGCACTTCAGCATTTTTTGGGTGAAGTAATCCTTTAATGGCAGGTCTTATAGAAATCTCCGTTACACTTTCAGTGCTTTCGGGTGTTCCCTAAAGACTAGGAGTGACATTTTTCTTGCAAAAAACCACACAGAATGATGGCGAAAAGAAAAGCATTACACCTTCATAACCCCGTAAGGGTGGAGGTCAGGTCCTGGCTTTTCTATGTCAGTCAGGTGGTACCGTGTTGCTGCGACACAATCTTTTCTTTTCAAGGGCTTCTAAGCTTCTGACGCAATCAACTCTGACAGTCACATTCTCAGGAACTGATTGAAGCACAAGTCAAACAACCAGGAACATGCAGTCTGGCTACGACTGCAGATTTTCAACCGAGGCCAAATGGGGGTTTCAACGGGTCAAATATGACACGGCGAATAAAGATGGGGTACGGGTCTGATGAGCATTCCCTACAGAGAGCACCTTCATGCTCTTTACTCTCCTTTCCCATCTCTCTCCTTTGTTCTTTCACCCCAAAAATCTGCCCCCTTCCCCCTGCAGTAGGCCAGGTGGAAGCCACATTTCCTCTGACTGGCAGGAACAGCAGCTCCAGCAGGGAGCAGGCCGAGAGGCTGCAGACAGCAGATGGCGAGAGCACACATGCGCTCCGGTTAATCATCCATCCGCATTCACCGAGATGATTTTCTTGCCTTTAAAAACACTGCCATGTTGATGCAAGATCTTCATAATGCCATTTCAAAAACTCCAAGACCTTTAATAACCACTAAAACATCAGAATCATCGAGAAAAGGGGGAAAAAAAAAAAAAAAACCTGTTACACAATATTCTCATTCTTGAGAGGTCACTAGTGTGTTTACTTTTTCCGGCTGTGAGATTAGCTCTGTTGCTCAGCTCTATCACACACTATCCACCTTACAGTTAACCCACTAGCTACCTGTAATCGCCTGGACATGTGTAATATTGCCGAGAGAAAAGACTGTCCCACAGAGTCAAATCAGTGCAGTACTAAACAAAAATGGTGTACGAAGATGCAAGAAGCAAAGCTAGCACAATTGCTGGGTTTCAGTCGCGTGACTTTTCTTAGCGGAAAATTTTACCGGAAGTGAAATAGCTGGCGGTCTAAACGGCTGCCGTAGTGCAAACAACTAGCGATAAGTTATAAGAGTTTGCTCGTAATCTAGAAGCCACTGCTGGCTTTAGATATATTCAGAAGATTGCTACGTGCAATGGAATCGACCTCTACAGTCTGGGAAAGAAGGATTTATCGTATCGTACAATCTCGAAAACTACCCTTCAGTCGAGTTCCCCGACATCTCAAACTATCTGGTGTTGCAGACGTCCTTCTACACCGTAAAACAGATGAAAGCGTGGAAGAGTATGGAGGCTTATGACTTTTTTGTATGTGGCTGGGTAAAGGACCTCGGGATCAAGTCGCTGCCGAATTAATCCTGGATTGTTTTTGCCCGTGTAAGTATGTTTAAGCTTTTCGTTCGTGTCTTTACAACGAAGCGCTGCAAGTTGAAGTGTAAACAAACAACAGTTGGCTTGATTCTGACTTGTGTTGGCTCTTATCTCTCGGCTAAATCGTTCACAAAGATCATCAGAAACCCCTTTAAAGACCTGGATCTTAGTTAAACAAGACGGAGAAGTGATCACGGCGCATTGTAACTGTACGGCTGGGGAAGAATTTTGTCGCGACCTTCATGCATATGGACTTTGTGAGGAGTGAACAAAGAAACAGCTGAGGACTTTAGCGCTTCGTGATGAAAAAAAAAAAAAAGTAACGTAAAATAACGACACATAGCAAGAAAAGTACTTGGAAAACACTAAGGACAGAGCTGAGAGGGAAATACAAACCTTTCACCAAGTGATCACTGCAAACTCGAGCATGCTTCGACTCGACTCCCTTCGATTTCAGTGAGAAAATGAAAGTAAAGAGCAGTGTTCTCCCCAGATATTTCAAATAGCATCCTGGTAAACGGTCATTTTGAAATAGCATCAAAATCCACCCTATATGTTTCGTAAATGCATTCAGTCGGTAAACAGGAAGTCGATGCGTGACAGACCTGAAAACGGTAAACATGGTATAGAACCCCAAGCTGACGTTTGGTACCAAGTGGCTATGATTTGTGGTTGCTTAGAAAAGGGGCGTTTTGGATGGACGGACAGAACTATGGAGATACGGACGGACAGAGGTAAACCAGTATACTGTACTCCCCATCATCAAGGGGGGGGAGAGAGAGGCCACATGTTTAGATAACAAAAATATCTTTATTCTTTTAACACGTGAACATTCACACTGTTGTGATGTTAGCCATGCGTGCTAGCTCGTATCTAAACAAATGCTGTTGCGTTGACGTGAGACGTAAATCACAGGGACATGTCCTAGCAGGTAGCTACATATGTCCTTTCAGATATGGAGCATTTCTTTGCAATAATAAAGGGATAAACAGAACCAAAATAACATTAAAAAAAAAAGTTCCTGGTACTATACTTGGCATTTTGAATTGGGTTCTAATTTGGAACCGAGTTTCAGTTCCCAACCCTTAAAAAGTTAAGTTAAAGTCCTTCCCACGCCCAGTACCTGGTATTCCTTGGCAGTCTCCCACTCAAGTACTAACCAGGCCCAACTCTGATGGTGGCGCATCGGGCGGCGCCGATCTCCGTTTCCGTAGCCCTCGGCCTCTCGCCTATTACATAGCTAGGGTTACAGTGGGGGGCTAGTCCTCTGGTAACCACGAGAGTTCAACTCCCCATGCACATCTGTATTGCAGCGTGCCTTGCCAGATGGTAGTGAGTACCATTTTTATGATGGTCTTTGGTATGACCGGACCGTGAATAGAACTCCCGATCTCCCGATCGAGAGGCGGACACGCAACCACTAGGCCACTAGTCGGTACAGTTCCCAACCCTACTGTTTTTTAAATAAGTAAAAAATGTAATTGTTGGCAAATTGCAGAGATATAAGAGGAATAAAAACTTCATTATGTCCCATTTTAGGAAAATAATAAAAGGTGCTAACAGTAGCCTAACTCCGCTTCGTTACACCACTCTGACTCGGATTACTTTACTATAAAACTATAATAAGCCTTTATAAATGTTATACTTGGGCGGCACGGTGGTGTAGTGGTTAGCGCTGTCGCCTCACAGCAAGAAGGTCCGGGTTCGAGCCCCGTGGCCGGCGAGGGCCTTTCTGTGTGGAGTTTGCATGTTCTCCCCGTGTCCGCGTGGGTTTCCTCCGGGTGCTCCGGTTTCCCCCACAGTCCAAAGACATGCAGGTTAGGTTAACTGGTGACTTTAAATTGAGCATAGGTGTGAATGTGAGTGTGAATGGTTGTCTGTGTCTATGTGTCAGCCCTGTGATGACCTGGCGACTTGTCCAGGGTGTACCCCGCCTTTCGCCCGTAGTCAGCTGGGATAGGCTCCAGCTTGCCTGCGACCCTGTAGAACAGGATAAAGCGGCTAGAGATAATGAGATGAGATGAATTTTATACTTTACACGGATAACAGAGTAACACTCAAGGGTATAACGAGCACATTTTGAGTGGGCATGAGCTCTTTAGTGTGGTGTGTGAAATGACAGTGGGACAGGAAGTGTGGCTTCTGCACTCGGACAAAACAGAGTCTTACACAGGCAGCGCTGGCACAATGCTGACCAGCTGAACAGGAACAAGCACGTCGGGTTACGAGACCACTGCCAAGTCCTCACCGTAACATTGAAGACGTCCAACTATAGGCTATTAATAGCTTAACTGAAAAGAACAAAACAGCAGCGCGCACACACACACACACACACACACACACAACGACCTAGTGCATAAATAATCCTAAGAAATGCACATATTCGTGAGCGAGTTGTTGGTCTCTCAGCTGCACTGGTCTCCAGAGACAATACAAAGCATTCAGGAATGCCATTGATCAAGGTCAGATCCTTCCACAGGTAATAAACACAATATTTATCAGCCTTATTGCTTTCCACTGGTTCGGCTCTCCTTTTATAAACCTGCCTAAATAAACGTTACATCTCTATCGTCTCTATCTATAGTCTCGGAGATAAACATTTCCCTCCTTGTTCATATCCCTGGAATGCGGAATGCCACTCACACGTCAGGTTTTTTTTCCCCCAGGCAGACACTCTGTTTAGAACAAAAAAACCACGTCGAAAACCAGCCATGGAAACCGCGTACAACTTGTGAGAACCGCAGGAGGCGGCAGTGGCTGCTGATCGAGCATCAGGTCAGAAAGTGAGGACACCCAAGGGATCCGTGACAAATGCTGACAGTGGCTGGGATTTTTTTTTTATCATCCAAAAAATAAAAATAAATTTATTATATAGTGGAGGAAATGATTATTTGATCCCTTGCTGATTTTGTAAGTTTGTCCACTGACAAAGAAATGAACATTCTATAATTTTAATGGTAGGTTTATTTTAACTGTGAGAGACAAAACATCAAAAAGAAAATCCAGAAAATAACTTCATATAAAGGATATAAACTGATTTGCATTTCTTTGAGTGAAATAAGTATTTGAACCCTCTAGCAAACAAGACTTAGTATTTGGTGGCAAAACCCTTGTTGGCAAGCGCAGCCATCAGACGTTTCTTGTAGTTGATGACCAGGTTTGCGCTAGCCTGGGAAATCCCATGCTGCTTTGCACAATCGTTCCGATCTGAAAAGACAGCATGGAAACTATGGTCTAAAGGCTCGCCTGAGTTAGGGAGCCAATCAGAGAGTGGGGAGGGGTGGAAAGACGGTGACGCGTCCTACTCGACAAACGGAAGCTTGTAGTTTATTTGGGACTGTTTACGGATCACATTTAACATGGCGGCGAGCGATACGAACCAAACTTTCGATCAAGCTTTAGACACTGTTCTGAATAGTTTAGAGCGAAAGTTTGTTTTAAAAAAAGAACAGCGTTCTCTTTCCTTCTCTTCTTCGCCTCTTCGTCGCTCTAACTACGTCACCGGGTACAACTGCCATGATTGGCCATGGGCTACGTATACGCCAAATGATAGACATTCGCAACATCCAATAAACGGCTGTTGACAATCGTAAACCACACCTCCCCTACGAGAAATTCAATAGGCGGATTCCAGACCATATTTCACTTGTGATATGGTCTAGTGTTAACCAGACTAGGTTTGCGCACATGTCAGGAGGAATTTTGGTCCACTCCTCTTTGCAGATCATCTGTAGACCATTAAGGTTTTGAGGCTGTCGCTTTGCAACTCGGAGCTTCAGCTCCCTCCATAGGTTTTCTATGGGATTAAGGTCCGGAGACTGGCTAGGCCACTCCATGACCTTAATGTGCTTCTTCTTGAGCCACTCCTTTGTTGCCTTGGCTGTATGTTTTGGGTCATCGTCGTGCTGGAAGACCCATCCACGACCCATTTTCAGTGTCCTGGCAGAGGGAAGGAGGTTTTAGGGTACATGGCCACGGCCATTCTTCCGTTGATGTGGTGCAGTAGTCCTGTGCCCTTAGCAGAGAAACACCCCCAAAGCATAATGTTTCCACCTCCATGCTTGACAGTGGGGACAATGTTCTTCGGGTCATGGTCAGCATTTTTCTTCCTCCAAACACGGCGAGTTGAGTTAATGTCAAAGAGCTCGATTTTGGTCTCATCTGACCACAGCACCTTCTCCCAATCACTCTCAGAATCATTCAGGTGTTCATTGGCAAACTTCAGACGGGCCTGCACATGTGCCTTCTTGAGCAGGGGGACCTTGCGGGCATTGCAGGATTTTAATCCATTACGGCGTAATGCGTTACCAATGGTTTTCTTGGTGACTGTGGTCCCAGCTGCCTTAAGATCATTAACAAGCTCCTCCCGTGTAGTTCTAGGCTGATCTCTCAGCTTTCTCGTGATCCTTGATACCCCACGAGGTGAGATCTTGCGTGGGGCCCCAGACCGAGGTCGATTGATGGTCATTTTGTATTTCTTCCATTTTCGAACTATTGCACCAACAGTTGTCTCCTTCTCACCCAGCTTCTTGCTTATGGTTTTGTAGCCCAGTCCAGCCTTGTGCAGCTCTACAATCTTGTCCCTGACATCCTTAGACAGCTCTTTGGTCTTGCCCATGTTGGAGAGGTTGGAGTCTGATTGATTGATTGATTGATTGATTGATTGATTGATTCTGTGGACAGGTGTCTTTTATACAGGTGTCAATTTAAGACAGCTGTCTTTAATGCAGGTAACGAGTTGATTAGGAGTGTCTAACTGGTCTGTGGGAGCCAGAACTCTTAATGGTTGGTAGGGGATCAAATACTTATTTCACTCAATGAAATGCAAATATCAATTTATATATTTTATAAAATGTGATTTTCTTTCTGATATTCTCTCTCTCACTGTTAAAATAAACCTACCCTTAAAATTATAGACTGTTCATATCTTTGCCAGTGGGCAAACTTACAAAATCAGCAAGGGATCAAATAATTATTTCCTCCACGTATATGTTGGGAATTTTTTTTATAGCTATAAGCCTAACTGACACTTGAATTGATTGTAACAACAATGAATGTCCTGTGTCTCTCTCTCTCTCTCGGGTGTCTCTCTGTCGTGTTTCTCTGTCTGTCTGTCTCTCGCTCATGTGTGTCTGTCTCTCTGTCTCCCTCTCTCTCGGGTGTCTCTCTGTCGTGTCTCTCTGTCTCTCTCTCTCACTCGTGTCTCTCGTTTGCGTCTGTCTCCCTGTCTCGTGTCTCTCGTGTGTTTCTCTTGTGTCTCTGTCTCTCTCATGTCTGTCTCTCGTGTGTCTCTCTCTGTCTCGTGTGTCTCGTCTCTCTCTCCCCCTCGTGTGTCTCTCTGTCTCTCTTGTCTCTCCCTTGTGTCTCTCTGGTCTCGTCTCTCTGTTGCTCTCCCGTGTGTCTCTGTCGCTCTCTCGTGTATCTCTTGTCTGTCTGTCTCCCTCTCTCTCGTGTCTGCCTCTCTGTTGCTCCCTCATGTGTGTGTCTCTCTCTCTCTCCTTTCTCTCTCTCGTCTCTCTCCTCTCTCTCTCTTGCTCATGTGCCTCTCTCTCTCTCTCTCATGTCTCTCTCCTCTCTCTCTCTCTCTCTCTCTCTCGTGTCTCTCTCTGGATTACACAATGGATTGAGCTCTGTTTATGGAAAGTTCAGGAATAAAATGCGCTAATAAATGAACAATCTCTCATATGGTTGATATTTCTCATGTGGATCATCTTTAAAAAAAATAAAAATACACCTGGGCTGCAAATTTTTTACACTTTAAAAGAGAACATGTGATTTAAAGGATCACATTAAGCAGATCCAAGTTTAGTTCGATAAAAAAATAAATATAACCCTGAATCCAAGTCTACACCAAATCAAGCCTTTCTTGTTAAGCGTACAGACTGCAGCACGGCCTCGCTTTGTTCTCTTATCGCCTCAATCTGCTTACGCATCTCAGATCCACAGGATTCGTCCAAAGGCAGGTGATAGTTAGGATGTATCGCCCGTATGAGTGATAAACATCAGTACGTGCACATCTGGTGGGCACATGCTGCCTCCAATTTACCTCTTTTGTCTGTAAGTCAGGGCTGAGCTTCAGAAAACACTCACACGATACGGTTAACAACAGAATGCAGGTGTGAAAATACTGTACAAAACACCACAAGTCTGTAATGAAAATGGCTCCTTATATATAAAACACGTCTTAAATATTCATCCACAATAGAAAGCGGATGTAACAAAGAAAGGAAACCTTTGCTTATGGATTAAGAAGTGTACTTCCTGTTTAAAGATATCGGCGTGTACATAACGTTCATGAGAAGACCTCTCATTGAGGACTGTTCAGTGTCCCTGCTGGAGGATTTCCAAAATCTATCATTGATTCGGTCTTCAAAGATCTCGGCGAGAAAAACAGGAGCTGCTTTAAATCAGAGCACGAGCTGCAGCAGCGCCGCGGCCTCCTTTTATAGCCGAAGGATTTTACGGCTTTTTTTTTTTTTGCTCTTTGATCTTTCTGCGGCACTCGGAACATTACGGCAATGAATCCAGGCAGGTTCAGGTTCGGTGGGGGAAAGCCGTAAAGAGAGAGAAAGTGCAACAACGGCAACAAGTAACATGGAAACGTCAGAAGAAAGAGAAAATCGGATGGGTGTGGGCGCAACGTGGGGAGCCTGAACACAAGTTACGATGAGCTAGGGTACCGAAATAAGGATTTAAAAAGAGGGAAGGATTAAAAGAAGGACCAGGGGATGTAAATAGTGACAGAGTGAGGATAAATGAGTAAGTTAGGATGTAGAAAGAGATGCACAGGAAGATGAGAACAAAAAGAACGGGTTAATTTAAAAGGAAAAGAAAATCAGAACACCCAGTACTGAGCAGCTGGAATCATACAGATGCAAATCAGAACCCAATTTGAATATTTAAAGCCAGAGGGAAGGACGGTGTGTGTGGGGCGTAGCACAGAGACCAAGCAGGCATTGTTTTATGTCCTGATCCTGTTCATTGTTCCACCAGGTCCACCTAATTCCAGGATGGCTTATATCATATCGTATATCATAAATAAATAAATAGATAAATAAATAAAATAAATTACCCGATATCCTCTCACAGCAGTGATATTTCTAAAGTTTAGGCAAAGGCGAGGGAGAAAAATATACATCTCAAAGAATTACACCTGCAGGGCTACTTCTGTCCTGAGCTGAACTTGCATCCGATGCTTTCCAAGCCCATACTGCAGATACACCTGGTGCCCAACCAAACACCCAGGAGACGTTGTTCTGAACTGTATTTTATGACGAATGAGCAGAGGTGGACAGTAACGAAGTACGTTTGCTTGAGTACTGTACTTAAGTACACTTTTTGAGTATCTGTACTTTACTTGAGTATTTTTTTTTGGAAACTTATGCCTTTCAAACTTCACTACATTTGAAAGGCAAATATCGTACTTTTCACTCCACTACATTTCCATCAAGGCCCTCGTTACTCGTTACTATGAAGCAGCTTTGAAAGTGGATGTTTTTCTCTTTTCTTTTCTAAAACGTGATTGGTTTTTTCGCAGGCGACACTGAGACAGCCGATCAGTAATCACTAGGGTCACGTCACATCCATAGACTGGATAAAATCAAGATCAGTGCTTTCTCGGTAGCGTTATTTGAACACGATCCGTTGACGGCAGAATGTGAGGCGGTTCTTCTGAGAAATGCACGCGCTCATGGCCCATGAACCCATGTTTCAGTTTTCTGAAAGGATTAAAGATTCATTTCATTTTAATTGTTTGCTTTGTTTGCCTAAAACGAACCACAAATCACGGCCGACAAAAACTCGCCGTCCGACCTGCGGAAGCATATTGCGGAAACACATCTTCAATTACGTTACATTTTATTTGGACTTTATAAACTGGAACAAACAGAAATATGGACGTAAATCTAGATCCCTAATGAGCAAGTCATAAGCAATAGTGCTGCGAGGAGGAGGAAAAAAAAAAAAATTCACCAAGATTATGAAGACGAAACTTAAGAGGAATCATTAATATTTTGCTTCTTACACACATCTCATCTCGTTATCTCTAGCCGCTTTATCCTGTTCTACAGGGTCGCAGGCAAGCTGGAGCCTATCCCAGCTGACTACGGGTGAAAGGCGGGGTACACCCTGGACAAGTCGCCACAATTTAGAGTCACCAGTTAACCTAACCTGCATGTCTTTGGACTGTGGGGGAAACCGGAGCACCCGGAGGAAACCCACGCAGACACGGGGAGAACATGCAAACTCCGCACAGAAAGGCCCTCGCCGGCCACGGGGCTCGAACCCGGACCTTCTTGCTGTGAGGCGACAGCGCTAACCACTATACCATCGTGCCGCCCTATGATAATGGGTGATACCTGTTTCTATTTTAATTAAAATCATCATATTCTGGACATTACCTTATTTCAAAAGACAAGAACTTGTACCTCGAGAGATGAGGTATGATTTCAACATCATGCCACGTCATCCGAGCTCCAAAAAAAAAAAAAAACACCCATTACTAGTCAGCGTTATTGCCCTGTGATAATTAGTCCTCTCCTCACACATTTTCCCCTCATTCAGATCATCAGTCACTGATGCGTCTCAGATCAGATCCACCACCAGAGCTAATGTTCCAGGGAGAATTTAAAGATGTATTTACTTTACTGTCCTATAATTATCTCTGTATTTCAACAGTTAGGTCTCTGGGCTGATGATTAGCCGATGAGTCGGATAAAGTGCTCATTGCAAAACGTCGGCTTGGAAACGGAGACAGAGAAATAGCTGTTCAGAGAAAACAAACAATGAGTTCATCGTCAGCACCGGTGCGGTAAATTACATCACCCTGAGAACAGGAAGCAAATCTGACAGCCAGATAGCGACACAATGACAAATGATTATGTAAACACCATTTTGTACATTAACCTCTACTTTACACGTCCTGTCATGCCTGGACCATTCTAGAATACTTTAATAATACCATAGCACTAATGACTTCTTTATTTAAATAGTATTGGCTGATGTTGAGTGGTATATCAGATATATTCCATTCTGCTAGCACGAGTCAAAGATGAGTTCTAGCTGAATGGTATATATCTGATATACCATGAAAAAAAAAATCCAGCCCATATTATTATCATCATCATCATCATTAAACATACGCATTCCTTTCGGGTGTTTGACGCATCTTTGTCTTTCAAAATTCTCTCAAAATCTTCCGTGTTCAACGAAGCAAACCTGGCGGCCATGTTTTGTTTACAAATTGTCCCAGTCGCTCACTCGCTTGCGTGGATGTTTTATGTCTCCGGCATGTGACATGTTGTCTTGACAACCACGCAATAATTGTAAACCATATTCAATGCTTATTCTTGTAGGTACAATACACAGTCCCTTTAGAAACTACATTTCCCATCACCAGCTTCTACGTTGACCTACATCACGCCGGGGCGGGATCACCAACAATCACATCCTCCATGAAAGAATAAGTAACCCGGAAACTTCCAACTCGGTCTCTTTTGGCGCCGTGAATTCAACACGGACACAAGGAGGACTTTTCTCTCTCTTTCCGTCTGGACCAGCGGTCTGCAGGCAAAAAGAGGATTTGCTCCACCAGAAAACCAGATAAAGACGTCTTTTCTT
This sequence comes from Neoarius graeffei, assembly GCF_027579695.1. Classification (NCBI taxonomy): domain Eukaryota; kingdom Metazoa; phylum Chordata; class Actinopteri; order Siluriformes; family Ariidae; genus Neoarius; species Neoarius graeffei. Next base: position 84,172,205 of record NC_083578.1, read on the forward strand.
TTCTTTCTTGCAAGATCCACGATTTAACGCGATTTCTTTGTTTACCTTTGGCCACGGTAAAAATCCAAAATTGCGCGATCTAACTCAGATGAGTTACAAGCGGGTTTTTTTATTCATTATCAGTACGTACGACTGTAGCCCAAACAGTTTTAATTAAAAAGTTAGGAGTGACCGGAATTCCTCCTAATTAATTCTCTGTGCACATTGTTTGATCAGAGACTTTCTTTCATCACGAGCGACCACGCGTCGGACCGAGAAACTCTCTGCGCTTCACGGAGCGACTCATGTGCTTCACAATGGTGAAACTCCAAACGTCTCGGAACATCTCTTCATAATTTTGCGTAGAGGCAAAATACTGAGTAAGACTGGCAATTTTGGGCATAAAAACTAGTCTTAGGAATTAGCTTTTATGAAGAAGTGTGAATTTAAACTCAGGAACGGTTCAAATGTGTACACTGTAAACACGCAGCGTGTTGAATTAATTATTGTTTTGTTTTGATCTCTCAGTTTTGTTTAATAGATAAGTTTTGCATGCTTTCCTCTTTTCCCTTTCTAACATTTTAATTTCATTCTTACACATCTTTTGACCTTATCAAGATTTCAGTGAATGTAATACTGTTATAAGCTAGTGAAACTAGCCTACAGCTAATTCTTTTGTCCCATTAGCATCCAGGGCTAATTGTATTGTCTCAAGGGATCACACGGCCTCCACCACGTGGAGTTAGCTACACAGAGCTAATCTTTCGTCTCCAACACGTGGTCATCCTCCCCCACATCTTAGCTAGCATTCCTTTGTCTTAGCTAGCGACACAAGGCTAACCTGTGGCTCCACACGTGGCCAACACATCTCAATTAGCAACCAAAGCTAACTCTCGCTGTACTCAGGCCACGTGGTCACCAGGCCCCCCACACACACCCAAACACATCTTAATTAGCACACAAAGCTAATCTTTTGTCTTCACCACAACACACTCACATCTCATCAAGTATATATCATATTTGTATATATTTCAACTGTTATTATTCATTTTTATCATTGTTATAATAAATTCATTTATTATTGAAACTGTGTGTTTGTGTTCCAATATTTCTGAAGTCAACCAATCTCCAAGAATTCAAAGGTGCATATGATTTATGTAATATGGTACGTGATCATAATTTGGAATACACCATAACTTAGCTGTTTGGTAAGTTATTATTAAGCACCAAAATTAATGGTATTAATTAATGAGACTGATTCAATGAGATGATTCAATGAGACTGATTCAATGGTATGATTCAAATGAGACTGATTCAATTCTAATTATTAACCTTCAGATTTAATGAGATCGATCACTCAATTACCCAATTGCACCTACATGTTCCACTGGATAGAGTGATGTATAATACACGTAGGATAAGCAATATGCAAACAATATTGCATGCTATCGAACCAAACCTGCTAGAAGGGAATAGAACACGTTTTTATTCCATCGAAAAAGTGTTCTGTTTGTATAATAATGCTTTTGATTGGTCAGAAAGTATTGATTATTTGACAGTAGGTTCTGGGTGTAATGTTTATATTAGTGCGCTAGTTGTAATATGTTAACGTATGTTTCTATGGTAACAACTTACACCAGGACTTGTAGGGTGGATGCGCCACAAAAACGGACTACGAACCGTGTGCAGTTATTGAAATGGTGTTGAAACGTCTTCTGCGAGAAGGTGCTTATTTAGTATTTTTGAAGGAGACTCCAGTGTCAGTGTGAAGCGACGATCAATTAGTCAAAAATAAAATTAATAATAATTTGAGGTGGTGACGGGAGCTTCACTTTGCATCCAACCGGCGGCGTCCACATTTCACGAAAATCGCTTCTTCTCTCTCAATTCTTCAATGATTTTTATTCTTTTAGGCAGGAAGGTAGGTCTGCCTGGGGTGCATACAGCTTCTACCCAAATTTGCATAATTGCAATTAATAATGAAGATATGGCGTAATTAAGCCCTAACGAGCAGTTTCCACACAAATCTCTTCTTCCTCAATTCTTCATTTCTTCGATTTTGATTCCTTCTGGCATGAAGGTAGGGGGACCTGGGGTGCTTGAAAGTTTGTGAACCCTTTAGAATTTTCTATATTTCTGCATAAATATGACCTAAAACATCATCAGATTTTCACACAAGTCCTAAAAGTAGATAAAGAGAACCCAGTTAAACAAATGAGACAAAAACATAATATTTGGTCATTTATTTATTGAGGAAAATGATTACATATTGGTGAGCAGCAAAAGTATGTGAACCTCTAGGATTAGCAGTTAATTTGAAGGTGAAATTAGAGTCAGGTGTTTTCAATCAATGGGATGACAATCAGGTGTGAGTGGGCACCCTGTTTTATTTAAAGAACAGGGATCTATCAAAGTCTGAGCTTCACAACACGTTTGTGGAAGTGCATCATAGCACAAACAAAGGAGATTTCTGAGGACCTCAGAAAAGGCGTTGTTGATGCTCATCAGGCTGGAAAAGGTTACAAAACCATCTCTAAAGAGTTTGGACTCCACCAATCCACAGTCAGACAGATTGTGTACAAATGGAGGAAATTCAAGACCATTGTTACCCTCCCCAGGAGTGGTCGACCAACAAAGATCACTCCAAGAGCAAGGCGTGTAATAGTCGGCGAGGTCACAAAGGACCCCAGGGTAACTTCTAATGCCGCTTTTCCACTACAAACGCGGCTGAGTCGGGCTGAGCCGTGCCGTGCTGAGTCGAGCTGAGTGGGGCTGTTGGAGTTGCATTTCGACTACAACCGCGCTGAACCGTGCTGGCTGGAAGTGGGTGGACACATTGGGTGGAGTTAGCGAAAGTGGGTGGACGTCAGGTGATGTTAAGCAGCGCAAACAGTGACATCAGTGACCTTTTAAGCGGTAGTCTCACGACCCGAATAGTAAACAATAAACATGGAGGACATGGAGTCGTTAGTGTTGCTGGTCTTGGTGCTGTGGCTTGTTGTCACCGACAACGCCAACAGATACTGGCAAGAGCGTATAGATGAGGCGAGGCGCATAAGGCTTCAGAAATTCTCGTAATTCGTAATTCTTCTCCTTCCGGGTTTGCGGTGTTTACAGATCCCAGCGCGCTCGCAGGGCGTGTGGGCATGTGAGGACACTCCTCCTCACCAATCAGTGCACAGGGGAGTGTCTGCTCACGCCCCCAGCCTCACTCGGCACGGCTTGGCTCGCTTCAGCCCCACTCCAAAACGGTGCGAGTTTTAGGGGCTAAGCAGGGCTGAAACGAGCTGAGTCGTGCTGGTTTTTGGTCGTCGAAACGCGAGCCGTGTCGGGCTGAAGTGAGCTGAAGCGAGCTGAAGTGAACTGAAAAAGGGTAGTGGAAAAGGACCATAAGCTACTGAAGGCCTCTCTCACATTGGCTAATGTTAATGTTCATGAGTCCACCATCAGAACACTGAACAACAAATGGTGTGCATGGCAGGGTTGCAAGGAGAAAGCCACTGCTCTCCAAAAAGAACATTGCTGCTCGCCTGCAGTTTGCTAAAGATCACATGGACAAGCCAGAAGGCTATTGGAAAAATGTTTTGTGGACGGATGAGACCAAAATAGAGTTTTTTGGTTTAAATGAGAAGCGTTATGTTTGGAGAAAGGAAAACACTGCATTTCAGCATAAGAACCGTATCCCATCTGTGAAACATGGTGGTGGTAGTATCATGGTTTGGACCTGTTTTGCTGCATCTGGGCCAGGATGGCTTGCCATCATGGATGGAACAGTGAATTCTGAATTATACCAGCGAATTCTAAAGGAAAATGTCAGGACATCTGTCCATGAACTGAATCTCAAGAGAAGGTGGGTCATGCAGCAACACAACGACCCTAAGCACACAAGTCTTCCTACCAAAGAATGGTTAAAGAAGAATAAAGTTAATGTTTTGGAACGGCCAAGTCAAAGTCCTGACCTTAATCCAATGGAAATGTTGCGGAAGGACCTGAAGCGAGCAGTTCATGTGAGGAAACCACCAACATCCCAGAGTTGAAGCTGTTCTGTACGGAGGAACGGGCTAAAATTCCTCCAAGCCGGTGTGCAGGACTGATCAACAGTTACCGCAAACGTTTAGTTGCAGTTATTGCTGCACAAGGGGGTCACACCAGATACTGAAAGCAAAGGTTCACATACTTTTGCCACTCACAGATATGTAATATTGGATCATTTTCCTCAATAAATAAATGACCCAGTATCATATTTTTGTCTCATTTGTTTAACTGGGTTCTCTTTATCTACTTTTAGGACTCGTGTGAAAATCTGATGATGCTTTAGGTCATATTTATGCAGAAACATAGAAAATTCTAAAGGGTTCACAAACTTTCAAGCACCACTGTATAACTTCTACCCAGATTTGCTTCATTACAATTATTAATGAAGTTATGGACTAATTAAGCCTTAATGAGCAGTTCGATAAAAATGGCTGCTTCTCAGTCAATTCCTTGCCATTTTGAATTCTTTCCAGCTTGTATATAGTGTATATAACTTGCAACATTTATTGCACAAGGTGGCCCACTTTAGATCGTTCCTTCTGGACTAGACGGGGCCGGAGTGAGCTACGCCGTCATTGACGGTCTCGTTTACCCTTTACCCGCATGCTTGCAAGTGTTTTATTTCTTACATACAGTATTATTCCCCAGTATGTCAAGAATCACCTGGAAAGTGGACTATATGAATGCATCGTATAGTTCTGATGTCAAAAAACGTCCCAATAGTTTGTACGTACCTACCTTGCGGATGCCAAAGAGCAACAGGTTTCAGTTGCTCGTTTCCTCCTGTGCAGAAAATTTCCCTTCAGTCAAGAAGGCTCCATTTATTTGGGATGATCATGTCCAATCAGTGCACAAAGGACAAGCATCAAACATCAACCCTGACTGCACAACACAACACCATATCGATCTGTCCGCACAAGGGAATCAATAGGGTATAAACTGCGACAAACTGATTATAAAACCGATGTTTAACATCTCAGCAGAGCCAGAAAAGACCGTCACGAGACTGCGCTGGATCTCTGAATGCTCTAGAAGAAGAGATGTGGCACAAAACAAACAGCTGCTCGTATGGAATTCCATCGAGCCATTTAGCCGTCTAAGGAGAACGCATACATGCATAATAGCAGTCCGTCAGGAACGTTAGCTATGTCTGCCACACCACAGTCAATTATGACGAGAATGGCATCGATGTCCATTTGGCATTGGTATGCACGATATACACTCACCGGCCACTTTATTAGGTACACTCATCCACCTGCAGCTGTTTTATGCAGTCCCTTGACAGCAGCACAATGCAGATACGAATCAAGAGCTTCAGTTAATGTTCACTTCAAACATCAGTTATTATCTCAAAGCAGTGTTGTAGTCGAGTCACTAAACCTCGAGTCCGAGTCCAGTCTCGAGTCCCCAGTGTTCGAGTCCAAGACCCCAACCGCACCATGTCACGGTGGGTGTTTTACCATCATTAACATTAGTTTGTTCCTGAACATGCCGTATGAACAGGTGAACGAATGTGCTTCTCTTTATCAGGGAGTGTGAAGTATTCTGTCAGAGATGGTTGGGAGACGTGCAGAAGGTGTGTTTATTAATACAAGTGAAGACACGTAAACAATCCAGAACGGCAGGCAAAATCGTAAAACGGTGAAACAGGCGATAGGTCGAGCGAGGCACAAACAGGCTATCGTAGACTCGGCAGAATCAAAGACGAGAAACAGGAAATCAGGAAACCAAACAAGGAAATAAGGCTCGGTAATGTATCAGCAATGCAACTCAATTCAATACTTCGCAAAGTAAGTGTGTTTTCACAGTTTTTATATCGACATGCTGATTGCGCCTTAATCCTGTGCAGGTACGAGTCATTTGCAGCGCGTGCGCGAGAGTCCGCTTAGGGTGCGCGCGCTGTCCGGAGTGCACCCAAGAGTCTCTGATGCACACGCCAAGGTGCACAGGTGTGACACTCTTGTATGAAGTTAGTACAAAAATTAATGTAGATATAAATATAAATCTCTTATGCCAAATTATTATTATGGCATGTTACAAAAAAAAAAAATCCAAGTCCTCGTCTCCAATTTACGAGTCTGAATGCAGTTAATGCACAAGTCCGAGTCACGAATCCTTAAAATTAGGGTACGAGTCGGACTCAAGTACTCCAAGCCTGTCTCAAAAGTGTGACTTTCTTTTACTGTGGCATGGGTGTTGGTTTGAGCCAGATAGACTGGTTTGAGTATTTCAGAAACCGCTGATCTCCTGGGGTTTTCACACACACAACAGTCTCGAGAGTTTACACAGACAGAATGGTGCGAAAAACAAATTTGGTTCGAGCTGCCAGGAAGGATATAGCAACTCCTAGCTACTCTTTACAACCGTGGTGAGCAGAAAAGCATCTCAGCATGCAACAACAGAACAGAAGACCACACTGGCTTCCACTCCTGCCAACCAAGAACAAGTTCCTATTAAAGTGGCCGGTGAACGCATTTTGTACAACTTCCTGTATGCACAACTATCACTTATGTTTGATTTAGAAGTTGTCCAGGTGCACAGCTTTTACAAAACAAGTCCATTGTGTTCAGACTGAAATCAATCACATCTCTGCCAAGGAAGCAAACAGAGGAAGTTTCAAACAGATTTGAAATAAAAGGGTCACACGCACAGGCACAGCGCTGATAATGCTTTCATTAACCTGGTAACAAGATAAAGTCCCATTAACTTACTTTCTTTTTACAAAAGTGTGTTTGAGCTGCACTTGGCTACGTGCCACAATAATAAAGAAAAGGCTGGTTTCTAGGTAGCCCTCCAAACACTTCAGTAATCTCCGTCCTACTAGGCAACACTGCACTCCTGAAAGACCGGATTGTCCGAGCGAGCACTGCAAAACCAAGACAAAGTCATAATTTCTGTTAACTGCGATTGACTGTTGGTTTTTTTTTCCAAATGCTGTAAACCGAGTGAAATGCAAGTCCTTATAATGAAAGGTCAGCTCTTTCTGCACAGCACGAAAAACAAGATCCTACTAAAAATCCGAAAACATCTTGTATCTAAGAACTGTAGCTGTATTCGACAATGATAAGATGAGACGAGACAACAACGCGCAGAATGAACATTGTGGAAAAGTAATAATTTATATATTCACACTATCTGGTGTCACCCAGAAGAGGACAGGTTCCCTTAAAATTGAACTGAAGGCAAATTTATCACCATCAAAATTCTATTTCTCTCATTTTATTAAATATCGGAATGCATTTTTGATCGCTATTTTGTCGCTGCTATAGCAAGTTATGAGTGTTTGAAATACGCTCTGTAATACATCAGACCATTTGTCAAAGCGATGGCCGTAAACGAGGTTCGTTGAGACCTGTGCGAGACATCGTAGGACGGAAGTAAAACGTACAGCGGAAATCAAAGCGACCAACATCTGCCAACGTTGTCAAAAGACATGCGCGCCCTCTTTTGAATGCTGACATAATCAAGCCGGAAGTTTTGTTTGTTTTGACAGTGATCAGGAAAGTTTGAAAAAAGTAGGCAGTAATCGTCATTTAAACTCATTTTTGTGCAATATTTCCCGTGTCTGAAATCGCTCACTCGTTCACTACTCCCTACTCACTATATAGGGAGCTCATTGGTAAAATGAAGAAAAAAAAACGCTTTCGGACACTAGTCCGTCACGCTGGTATTTACGTCATTACTGTCGCACAATTAAAACGTGCCAGATTAGCCGGCTGGTGGGTTTTCAAAATAATAAATACCGTACATGCATGTATTTTTGTGATAAATCCATATTATACTGAGCATATTTCCCGCATTAATCAATACAAAGCACCTGCATCTTTCAGTTCTTTTAAATCAAGGCTGAATACTTTCTTCTTTGCCGCTGCCTTTTATTAAATCAAATTTGAGACTTTTAATTTGATTTCTTTCAGCGCGACCGCAATGCATGATGGGATATATTGCTTTGGTTACTGACCATCGGTTGTACACGACTTTTCTTGATGCATTGTGGGATACTTTGAGTGCACTACATAGGGTGTAAATAATCCTCATTAAGGTTTCGGACAGCACTACAAAATGGCGTCCTCACCATTTAGTGCCCTATATAGTGAGTAGGGAGCAATTTCGGACACAGGGTTCGTTTGGAAAAAACAGTTTTCAAAATGACGGCGCTGACACTTCACGTTTCAAAGTCTCGCACAAGTCTCGTGAAGATCGCACGGATAAGCGACACCTGCCGTGGACCAAACGAACTACATTCAACCGAATAGGCCGATAAGTATAATATTTAATTGCAATTAATTGCCAACACGAGTCACGATATAAGGTTACTAAAACCGAAAACATAATTGAATAACACGTTAATTAAGAAATAAAGCAAGTTTAACAATGACTTCAGTTCTCCTTTAAGTTTTCTTCCTATCATCATCTCGGAGTGTTTCCTCGTCTCTCGATCTAAATAGAAATCTACATCCGGATTTCTGTACAAGTGCCTTGTGATAATGTCTATTGTTAAAAGTGCCTTACTAATAAAATGGCATTGAATTGAACTCCTCAAAAAAAAAAAAGTCGTATTACTGTACTGTGAATTTCTAAGCTTTTCTTCTTCTATGGTTCTTTCCAAAGCCAAGCAGAACAGTTTATTAGGTGTTGGAGAGGAGAATCGCATGCAGATGACTATCTCAAAACCAAACACTCATCTTTGGGAAGGCTAAAGAATGAGTCAGCGTTTTCTTGCTAAGTAAGCAAACCGAGCTGACTGATTTTGTGTGAAAATCAGCAAGAGCAAGCAACACTATCAGATCAAATGGATCAGGGTGGAAACATGTTTGAGCTACATCTTCGAACCTTCTGATACATAAATCATTGATGGATACTATTAGAGCACATTCACGACGCCAGTCACGCAAAGCCGGGTTTAAACTGGACAATTTTCGACCTGATTTTGCCGTCACACACTGTAAAACAATCGCGAGTTGAGATTCGCAGTCTTAGAACACAAAGTTGTAATATCCTCGTCATCATCAAAGATGGCCGACAACAAAGTTCTAGCAACGTAAACCAAATCTCAGTGTGAGCACTGCGACAACGCTTTTCTAATGCCGGGATCAGACTACATGATATTTTCATCTTTCACAAACTGTTTGTCATTCCAGATGTTCATATTCTTTGTGCACATTTGACGTCACGCTTACTTTCCGAACCGGAAGTCCACCATGTTGGATGATAACAACCACCAAGATAGCGACGCGTCATGATTTTCTTTCTTTTGAAGAAAGACAATGCCTACTTTGTGTGCGGGATATAACTGCGCTAATAACGCTACTCGTAACAAAGAGAAACGGTTCTTCAGAAAGAATTCCCAAAGTAATTAAAAACAGCGACAAAACAGATGAAGAACTGTCCAGAGAACGCCATACACTATGGTTCAAAAACATCCACCGTAAGGACTTAACTGAGGAAAAAGCTAATTATACTACACCCGTGGGCATGTGTGGTGACCACTTTATATCTGGGAAGAGTTCATTGCTAATTAAAGCTGTGTTTTCTGCTGATTAAATTGAACGTTTAAGCTTTAACACCAACACTCTGCTTCTCACTTTGCACGAGCACCACAAACCTACACGACTGGGCACCAAACACTCAAATCAGGACACGATAAGATCAAGACGAAAACTCATCTCGCAGTATCAAGAAGCAACAGGATAAATGAAAGATCTGCCAAGAAAGCCAGATTAGAAACAGAGCAAACCTTAGCGAGATTGGATACACAAGGAGAACAACGCGGGTCAAGTTTGCCAGGTGACAGATTAGCGATGCTGTTCCAGCAAACGGACTTCGTTTTACTTATGCACTTTTTTCTGTAGAACAAGATAGTTCACGCTGATATCAGGATACTCAGTCGGTGGCAATGAAGCTAAATCCTCTGTATAAATCAGACGGCTTTAACATATACGGGTCAAAACCACAAATTTCAACTTTTTCTATGAACCTTGACTTGGCAGAGGACGCCAGAGAATCATAATATTTTGAGAAAGTCAGAGATGCATCACAGTTACTGTTCGCATGAGATGGCATTTTGGATTTGGAGATCATCCAACATGGTGGCGGATGCATGCGGTACGCTATTTTGTCACGTGGTTGCACATGAAGAATATAAGCCCGTTTTGTGCACGAGCCCAGATCAGACCAGTGTAGTTGATGATGCATACAGAACACAACATAGTACGTTACTATAAATACACGTCTGCTGATATATTATAGGATCTTCATCACGTAACCTGACAAGTTATTGCAATTCAGCCAAGGGTTTCTTGGGATTATTGTGTACAGTTTGAATGGGTTTAATGGATTAAGATCAGCCGCACAATTGTCACTGATTAATCCAGAAAATCCGGAAATGTAAATGATTTGATGAAATCACAACACAACCTAGTCACGATCAAACCAAACCAAACCACTCCTTCGTCAGGGTCACCGGCCCCTCAGGGCTGAAAACAGGGAGGACTGTCATCCTAAAGGGGGAGGAGGACTTTGTGCAGATGTATCCGCAGCTTTGTGATTAAAACAAACAGGGCTCGGTGTCATAAATGTGCCGTGTCGTACATTCGGATCTGTGAAGCAGATCAAGGCCAGATTTCGAGCTGCACTGAAGGCTGTTGGTGTCACTTTGTTGATAAGACGGGAAAAGTTGTATCGGTTGACTGGAGAACTTCCTGTGTCGGCTTAAACACAAGCACGATGACTGAAATCAGAAAACAGAAGTGTTTGATCAAACAGGTCCTACAAACTGGGAATTTCAAAAATCAACCAGTGGTGGCTGATAAAGGTTTCCACTCTGAAATGACCTGTAACTCCTGACCAGCAAGTCAGTCTGATAGGATTTAGAGTTTAATTCGGAAATGATCCAGAAGATGTGCATGTCTTATATTTTATTAATAGTAGGAACATTTTTAAAGTGCATCTTACATTCAGATCTTTATTCTAGTAATAACACTCACTATAATAAAGTAGCACTCACATGCATGACTCTTTTCCCTTCCCAGACCACAAGACAATTCATATCAATCAATCAATCAATGCATTTGATTCATCAAATACACTCTTACCTTAACTCAGCACTCCATCCAGACACACACTTTGTTATGGTCCTTAGGTTAAAGAGTTCACAAGGAGCTGCGTTTTAACAGGCATCAAATCCCTTTAAATCCCTCAGTGCATGAAAATACACATCACAGAACAACTCCTTGATGCAGTAATCACAAGAAACCTTTGTGTTAAAGCCAGACAGGGAAGTTTTATAACTAAAAAGAGGAATGTGAGTATGTTCAGAGCTCCTGGAGGAGAAGCAGCACTGAGACATTTCACCTCTGTTCTGCACTCAGGGCCAGGGAAGCCATCCAGCGGCCGGGCGATACCAACTGAGACGCTCAGAGGGGGAGCACTATTCCTCGGAACTACGTTTATTTAAAAAAAAAAACACACACACACATGAACTTGCTTTTACTTCGTTTAATCGACATTATTTATTATTGCACATCTTCGTTATCGTGATTTTAAAGCGGCATTTATGTTTGAAGTAGCTTTAATTTTACAACAGGCTCCCCTCAGGGAAAGACAGTTGGTCGAGACTGTTTTGGTAACATACAGTAGGCTTTCTTTCCAGCTTTCTTTTTTCTTACAAAGTGTTTCTTTTATCGAAAATATATACGTTTTAATATAACGATTTAGACTGGTAGTTTTCCGTTTTAAATGTATTTATCGCGTAAATATTTATCAAGAGTACCATTACTGGGAGTGCGTGCACGCTCATGCATTTACCCCCATTGTTTGTTTGTTTGTTTGTTTATTCAAATCAAGTGTCATTTTTAATTTGATCTAAAACTAGTTTCTACCAAAACAATATGGCAAACTTAACTTGGTGCCATCCCAAACAGAAAAGGGTTCACATAAGACCCAAGTGAATTGTGCGCTCAAACATGATTTGTTTTTTGTCCACTTCATGTTACCTGATGTCCTGGTTACACTCTCAGAAAACACAGTGCATTATTGTACCTTTACGACTACACGGCTTGATACACTATCAAGTGGTGCTTGAAAGTTTGCGAACCCTTTAGGATTTTCTATATTTCTGTATAAATATGATCAGATTTTCACACAAGTCCTAAAAGTAGTAAAAAAATTAGACTTGGTAATTTATTTATTGGGCGGCACGGTGGTGTAGTGGTTAGCGCTGTCGCCTCACAGCAAGAAGGTCCGGGTTCGAGCCCTGTGGCCGGCGAGGGCCTTTCTGTGCGGAGTTTGCATGTTCTCCCCGTGTCCGCGTGGGTTTCCTCCGGGTGCTCCGGTTTCCCCCACAGTCCAAAGACATGCAGGTTAGGTTAACTGGTGACTCTAAATTGACCGTAGGTGTGAATGTGAGTGTGAATGGTTGTCTGTGTCTATGTGTCAGCCCTGTGATGACCTGGCGACTTGTCCAGGGTGTACCCCGCCTTTCGCCCGTAGTCAGCTGGGATAGGCTCCAGCTTGCCTGCGACCCTGTAGAACAGGATAAAGCGGCTAGAGATGATGAGATGAGATGAATTTATTTATTGAGGAAAATGATCCAATATTACGGTGGTGTAGTGGTTAGCGCTGTCGCCTCGCAGCAAGAAGGTCCGGGTTCGAGCCCCGTGGCCGGCGAGGGCCTTTCTGTGCGGAGTTTGCATGTTCTCGCCGTGTCCGCGTGGGTTTCCTCCGGGTGCTCCGGTTTCCCCCACAGTCCAAAGACATGCAGGTTAGGTTAACTGGTGACTCTAAGGCCAAGTTTACATTAGACCGTATCTGTCTCGTTTTCTTCGCGGATGCACTGTCCGTTTACATTAAAACGCCGGGAAACGGGAATCCGCCAGGGTCCACGTATTCAATCTAGATCGTGTCTGGTCCGGTGCTGTGTAAACATTGAGAATACGCGGATACGCTGTGCTGAGCTCTAGCTGGCGTCGTCATTGGACAACGTCACTGTGACATCCACCTTCCTGATTCGCTGGCGTTGGTCATGTGACGCGACTGCTGAAAAACGGCGCGGACTTCCGCCTTGTATCACCTTTCATTAAAGAGTATAAAAGTATGAAAATACTGCAAATACTGATGCAAATACTGCCCATTGTGTAGTTATGATGGTCTTTAGGCTTGCCATCCTTCCACTTGCAAGTGGTAAGTGATATGCACTGGGATCACACACACAGCCGCTCAGTCCCGAATCGTGGCTCGTGCACTTCACTCGCACGCTCTGTGAGCTGCACAGGGCCGGAGTGCGCACCCTCCAGAGGGCACTCGCTGTTCAGGGCGGAGTGATTTGGAGCGCAGGATGCCTGCAGAGCCGAGCGTATCCATGTATTGGTGTTGCTGTGTGCACACTAATTGTTTTAAAAACGTTAATCTGATGATCCACTGATACGGTCTAATGTAAACCCCAATTAAATTGACTGTAGGTGTGAATGTGAGTGTGAATGGTTGTCTGTGTCTATGTGTCGGCCCTGTGATGACCTGGTGACTTGTCCAGGGTGTACCCTGCCTTTCGCCCGTAGTCAGCTGGGATAGGCTCCAGCTTGCCTGCGACCCTGTAGAACAGGATAAAGCGGCTACAGATAATGAGATGAGATGAGGATGACAATCAGGTGTGAGTGGGCACCCTGTTTTATTTAAAGAACAGGGATCCATCAAAGTCTGATCTTCACAACACGTATTTATGGAAGTGTATCATGGCACGAACAAAGGAGATTTCTGAGGAGCTCAGAAAAAGCGTTGTTGATGCTCATCAGGCTGGAAAAGGTTACAAAACCATCTCTAAAGAGTTTGGACTCCACCAATCCACAGTCAGACAGATTGTGTACAAATGGAGGAAATTCAAGACCATTGTTACCCTCCCCAGGAGTGGTCGACCAACAAAGATCACTCCAAGAGCAAGGTGTGTAATCGTCGGTGAGGTCACAAAGGACCCCAGGTTAACTTCTAAGCAACTAAAGGCCTCTCTCACATTGGCTAATGTTCATGAGTCCACCATCAGGAGAACACTGAACAACAATGGTGTGCATGGCAGGGTTGCAAGGAGAAAGCCACTGCTCTCCAAAAAGAACATTGCTGCTCGTCTGCAGTTTGCTAAAGATCACGTGGACAAGCCAGAAGGCTATTGGAAAAATGTTTTATGGACGGATGAGGCCAAAATAGAACTTTTTGGTTTAAATGAGAAGCGTTATGTTTGGAGAAAGGAAAACACCACTCCAGCATTATCCCATCTGTGAAACATGGTGGTGGTAGTATCATGATTTGGGCCTGTTTTGCTGCATCTGGGCCAGGACGGCTTAGTATTTAAATTATTTTTTTCTTTTCTTTAAGAAGGGTAGGCAAAATAAGCTTCGGCTTCAGCCTTCGGTGCCTTTCTGATTTAGCTGCCCTGACTCTACGTGTATATGTTTGTTCCTTGTGTAAATGGACCGAAATAAAACTCTTACTACTACTTGCCATCATTGATGGAACAATGAATTCTGAATTATACCAGCGAATTCTAAAGGAAAATGTCAGGACATCTGTTCATGAACTGAATCTCAAGAGAAGGTGGGTCATGCAGCAAGACAACGACCCTAAGCACACAAGTCGTTCTACCAAAGAATGGTTAAAGAAGAATAAATGTTTTGGAATGGCCAAGTCAAAGTCCTGACTTTAATCCAATGGAAATGTTGTGGAAGGACCTGAAGCGAGCAGTTCATGTCAGGAAACCCACCAACATCCCAGAGTTGAAGCTGTTCTGGATGGAGGAACGGGCTAAAATTCCTCCAAGCCAGTGTGCAGGACTGATCAACAGCTACCGGAAACGTTTAGTTGCAGTTATTGCTGCACAAGGGGGTCACACCAGATACTGAAAGCAAAGGTTCATATACTTTTGCCACTCACAGATATGTAATAATGGATCAGTTTCCTCAATAAATAAATGACCAAGTATAATATTTTTGTCTCATTTGTTGAACTGGGTTCTCTTTATCTACTTTTAGGACTTGTGTGAAAATCTGATGATGTTTTAGGTCATATTTATGCAGAAATATAGAAAATTCTACAGGGTTCACAAACTTTCAAGCACCACTGTATATGTACCTTTTTGGCCCTACAAAAGGTACACATCATTACCTTGAGGTCCAATAATGAGCCCCAGGAGGTACGTTAGTGTAGGTTGTACCTTGGGGGACAGAAATGGGCTCCTACTGTACCCCTATTTCTGACAGTGTAGGGTTGCCAATGCTGATGAAAACTGAGATGTCTCTCCTGCCCTGAATAACCCTGAGGGATCACGCACGCACACTAGGTTGATTTGCAAACCAATGAGCACAAGCACAGCTCCGAACAGGACACATCTATTCTCATGTTAAATACTGCCATTTAAATTGCACTACAGGACCATCTTCCTGCCTGAACTGACTACACACGCACTGCTTTAAGCATACGGAAAGGAACAGTTCAGTCCAAAGGCTAGCACCTCTCTAAAATTCACTAGAAAAGAGTTGAGCGTGTGTTCATCGAATTCAATCAGTTTTTGGATGGAAAGCTTGTTTTGCAAGCATTCATATCCTGTTACTGTCAATACTGTATATAAATTTTTTTTTAAATCACTGGTGGGCCCTTGAGCAAGGTTCTAAGCCCTCCTGGCTCAACCACACGACAATGGCAACGAGATGTTATTTAAAAAAATATTGCGTCCAAATGGGCAACGATCAGTAAAATATCAGGTCCATATGGCAACGCAACGCTTGCTGAAAACGATGCAATACACATGCCACACCTCTAGGGGTGCTGTAAGACGGTCCCTTCGGAGACACCAGAACAATAGAAGTAGTAAGGACGCATGCGCATAAACTATTATGCGCGAGACTTCATATTAGCCACAAAGTCAGAAAAATCTGTTCGTAAAATTACGTTACAATGACCAAATACAATGAAAAGTATTTTTCCAGTCTCACCTGTGAAAGGTAATCCCATGTGATCTCGTTTGGACGGCAAACCTGTTGGTACAGTTAAACGCAGCACATGAATGAGGCATCTTTATTCTCCGCTTTGACCCATCCAATATGGCGGCGAGGATGACGTATGATTCTACGCGGAAGGCGGCGTCTTTAATGGTCCGGAATAAATTGAATGCTACATGTTGATTGATTAATTTGTTCTTCTACGCCCTTTTTGAGGAATGTATTGTAGGACTTAAACCAACATCTGAAGAGGTGAGATCGCTCCTTTTTTTCCCTATTTTTGCTGGTGGGATTGACTCTGCCCTAAGGGCTATTCTCTCTCTCTCTCTCTCTCTCTCTCACTTTGCACCATTACACAATAAATATTCACAGTGAAAATATTTTGTAAGCGCGTTTCATGAACCAAGTTATAGGATTTGTTGACAACTCGCATCGAGTTTGTTACACTTCTACCCGGCGTGAAGCACTCACAGTCATGTGGTTGTGACGTCATCGTAAACAAATCCGTTCTGCTCATCCAGACGACTTCGCAACGGCAACGTTGCCAGATCTTTCTACTCTGGAACCCGTTCTCAAAAGATTGCGTTTTGGGGCACCCAAAACGCCGGTGCCGTGTGGACGCCAGGCCGAAACGATAAACAATTGTATCGGATTCACCTGAATCCGTTGCCGTGTGGACAGGGCCTAAGGCCCTGGTCACACTACAGCTCATGATGGGTTTGCGAATACTTGGCGATGAAAAATTGGTAACATCGCCACCAGTCGTGCCATGTACAGCAAACGTTCTCCGAGTTTCATGTGTTGTTTTTTGGTATGTCTCCGCCTCATGAGTGGCCAAAAACGTCGCGAAAAATTTCAAAACACGCATTGAAATTTGGTACCGGGGTTTTCATCAGCAAACTAATTGCCGAATACTTACAGATGAGTTTGGGAATATTTCCCGAAGCTCAGGCAAGCACTGCCACTAAATGCCTCATTTTCATCGATAACCCATCGCAAAAGCATCGCAAGCTGTAGTGTGACCGTAGTGTAGCCTTACCACATCGATTCCCTCAGTGAGGTGTGAAAAAGATGGAAGAAGAAGAGCATTGTCAGTAACTATTGAACGAACTTCAATAATACATTGATCATGTTTTTATATTTTGCTCGTTTCGTTTTTAACAAAACACCTAATTTACTTTTCAGTTTACCATGACTAGCTTGTTCTGTGTGTACTTTGTCTCTATGCAACGACCTCTACTGTTGTCACTTGTATATCTGTACTGTCCAGTATCCATCCATTATCTGTAGCCGCTTATCCTGTACCGGGTCGCAGGCAAGCTGGAGCCTATCCCAGCTGACTATGGGCGAGAGGCAGGGTACACCCTGGACAAGTTGCCAGGTCATCGCAGACTGTCCAGTATATATATTTTATTTTTTCACTTCAGATGAGAAATTGTAGTAGCTATATCTATACAGGTAGTCGTCGACTTACGACTGCGTTTGGTTACGACTGACCGGTCGTAAACCGATCTGGTCGTAAGTCGGCCTATGTTAAATGAACGTAAGTATATTGTGATGTGGCGGCACGGTGGTGTAGTGGTTAGCGCTGTCGCCTCACAGCAAGAAGGTCCGGGTTCGAGCCCCGTGGCCGGCGAGGGCCTTTCTGTGCGGAGTTTGCATGTTCTCCCCGTGTCCGCGTGGGTTTCCTCCGGGTGCTCCGGTTTCCCCCACAGTCCAAAGACATGCAGGTTAGGTTAACTGGTGACTCTAAATTGAGCGTAGGTGTGAGTGTGAATGGTTGTCTGTGTCTATGTGTCAGCCCTGTGATGACCTGGCGACTTGTCCAGGGTGTACCCCGCCTTTCACCCGTAGTCAGCTGGGATAGGCTCCAGCTTGCCTGCGACCCTGTAGAAGGATAAAGCGGCTAGAGATAATGAGATGAGATATTGTGATGTGTAATGATATTGTAATCATCTTAAAGTCTTATTTTATCAACATTTTCTTATTTCATTATCTTGGCACATTTGTTTTAAGTCAAACACTGCATACTACGCTGCGTACAGTACAATTCGTTTAATATGTGCAAAACAAAAAATACAAAATACAGGTGGGAAAAATAGAAAACATTTTAGTTTGAAACATACCGAAATACAAATGTAAAACATAGCAAAATACAAAACTTAGTGACCGCTGGCATCACTGGTGCTTGGCTGTGGGTCGTCTACGTCATCATCAGCTGTTGCAGCGCTCGGGCTGGCGGGAGGATTTGCTCGTTTCATAAACCAGGAGCTGGGGCGGAAACTGTATGACGGAGTGCGCGAGGGAGCGCGAGCAGGGGTGATTCTAGCATCTGATCTTTAGGGGTGCTTAGCCCCCAGAGCTGACAGAGGCACCTGGCTTGAACGACAGTGTTTCCACGTTTATTCCGCATTTAGACTAGACTTAACTAGACAAGAAGACTAGACTAGACAAGACTAGACTTATGCAATGTTTTAACAGAAGCTGACCCAATAAACTATGACATCTACACATTTACAACCACTGACACAAATATTTACGTTATATTTTTAACTAAACAAGACCTACTACTGCATTTGTAATGTTGGAGCTATTCATTTTATTGTGTTGTGTTTAACAATTGTAACTCCAGTCCATACCTTCACATCTCGCTATGCCAGTAATACTCAGGTGCTACTTCGAGTTCCTCATCGGCGTGGAATCCAGTTAAAAAAAACACCATGTCGTAGCAAGCACTCGCGCGGACAGGCAACCCAATCAGAGGGGACGCAAGGAGGAGAGGTATTTTACTGGTCATAGAACTATCACGTAACAGGCGAATTCAAGAACACACACACGGCCGCGCACACATTCATTGCGCAGTGCGCAAGGGCACTTATTTCTGAAAATTACGTCCAAAAGCAGTGTTTTTGAGGGTGCTGAGCTAGGGGGTGCTGAGCTCGTTTTTGGGGGTGCTTGAGCACCCCCCAAAATAGGCTAAACACACCCCTGAGTGCGAGAGAGACTGCGCGTGTGCCTGGACCTGGGGTGGAAACTGTTGTACGCGGCAAAAGGCGATGCCGGGAGCTGGGGCGGAAACTGTCGTACGCTCAGCTAGCTCAGCTGGGAAACACTTGCCAGTCATAACCAGACGGTCGTAAAGTCGATCGGTCGCAAGTTGCATAGGTTGTAAGTAGACAACTACCTGTATATATACAGTTAGGTCCATATATATTTGGACACTGACACAAATTTTGTTTTTTTACCTGTTTACTGAAACATATTCAAGTTATAGTTATATAATGGACATGGACATAAAGTCCAGACTTTCAGCTTTCATTTGAGGGTATCCACATTAAAACTGGATGAAGGGTTTAGGAGTTTCAGCTCCGTAACATGTGCCACCCTGTTTTTAAAGGGACCAAAAGTAATTGGACAATTGACTCAAAGGCTATTTCATGGGCAGGTGTGGGCAATTCCTTCGTTATGTCATTCTCAATTAAGCAGATAAAAGGCCTGGAGTTGATTTGAGGTGTGGTGCTTGCATTTGGAAGATTTTGCTGTGAAGAAAACATGCGGTCAAAGGAGCTCTCCATGCAGGTGAAACAAGCCATCCTTAAGCTGCGAAAACAGAAAAAAACCCATCCGAGAAATTGCTACAATATTAGGAGTGGCAAAATCTACAGTTTGGTCCATCCTGAGAACGAAAGAAAGCACTGGTGAACTCATCAATGCAAAAAGACCTGGATGCCCACAGAAGACAACAGTGGTGGATGATCGCAGAATAATTTCTGTGGTGAAGAGAAACCCCTTCACAACAGCCAACCAAGTGAACAACACTCTCCAGGAGGTAGGCGTATCAATATCCAAATCTACCATAAAGAGAAGACTGTATGAAAGTACGTATAGAGGGTTCACTGCACGGTGCAAGCCACTCATAAGCCTCAAGAATAAAAAGGCTAGATTGGACTTTGCTAAAAAACATCTAAAAAAGCCAGCACAGTTCTGGAAGAACATTCTTTGGACAGATGAAACCAAGATCAGCCTCTACCAGAATGATGGAAAGAAAAAAGTATGGTGAAGGCGTGGTACAGCTCATGATCCAAAGCATACCACATCATCTGTAAAACACGGCGGAGGCAGTGTGATGGCTTGGGCATGCATGGCTGCCAGTGGCACTGGGTCACTAGTGTTTATTGATGATGTGACACAGGACAGAAGTAGCCAGATGAATTCTGAGGTATTCAGAAACATACTGTGTGCTCAAATCCAGCCAAACTGATTGGTCGGCATTTCATAATACAGATGGACAATGACCCAAAACAGAAAGCCAAAGCAACCCAGGAGTTTATTAAAGCAAAGAAGTGGAATATTCTTGAATGGCCAAGTCAGTCACCTGATCTCAACCCAACTGAGCATGCATTTCACTTGTTAAAGACTAAACTTCAGACAGAAAGGCCCACAAACAAACAGCAACTGAAAACCGCTGCAGTAAAGGCCTGGCAGAGCATTAAAAAGGAGGAAACACAGCTTCTGGTGATGTCCATGAGTTCAAGACTTCAGGCAGTCATTGCCAACAAAGGGTTTTCAACCAAGTATTAGAAATGAACATTTTATTTACAATTATTTAATTTGTCCAATTACTTTTGAGCCCCTGAAATGAAGGGATTGTGTTTTAAAAAAATGCTTTAGTTCCTCACATTTTTATGCAATCATTTTGTTCAACCCACTGAATTAAAGCTGAAAGTCTGAACTTCAACTGCATCTGAATTGTTTTGTTCAAAATTCATTGTGGTAATGTACAGAACCAAAATTAGAAAAATGTTGTCTCTGTCCAAATATTTTTGGACCTAACTGTATATACACACACACACACACACACCGTGAGCTGGCCTAGTGGTTAGCGATTCCGCCTCTTGATTGGGCGATCGTGAGTTCTACGCGGGTCAAACCAAAGACCATCATAAAAATAGTACCTACTGCTGTCTGGCAAGGCATGCTGCAATACAGATGCAAGTAGGGGATCAAACTCTCGCAGTTACCAGAGGACTAGCCCCTCCACTGTAACCCTAGCTGTATTGGCCGAGGGAAACGGAAATGGAGATCGGCGCTGCCCAGTGCGCCTTAAGGGCCTGGTTAGTTCTGGGACGGGAGACTGCCTGGGAAAACCAGGTCCTGGCATGGGAAGGACTTTGACTTCTTTTGACGTCTATATTATATACATCTTTAAAAACTTGATAAAACACAGTTAAACACAAATTAAATTTTGTGCTAATCGGCAGGAAAACTGGTTGGTTGATTTACATGTTAAGCTTCATACTAGATGCATTGACAAAACATGCAAAGTAAGCTAAATATACTCGCTACACTCACTCACCGGACGCACCAGCAAGCTCCGCTACTTCCTTCCTTTTATTAATAATGTCTTTTATACACATTTAATGAGCGTTTGTATGTGGCAGGATAGGATGACTTCATGGTTATAAGGTTTATTTACTTTTGTGTGTGTCAAACAATAAAAGTTAGTGGGGAACTATCATCGAACTAACAGAGGAATCAATGGAGCCGATCATGAGGATTTGTTGCGTTACTATGCCATATCTGATTTGCAAAATGAAACTCGGTTATAACGTCATGTTTTCGCTTGCTGCTATGGCTGAAATCATGGCTTAGTGTCACACACACGCAGAGAAAACGAACGCTTTGTTGCTTGCTGCCGTGATAGGATAACGTACGCCAATATATTCTATGTACGTAATGAAACCGTTATCCACTTCTATATCTGTCTTGTCTATAACTAAAGCCTAGAGGTTTGGGCTGACGAAATCACATGTCGAAGGTTAAATAACGACTACACTTTGTTGCCTTTAATCAATTATTGAGATACGTTTGAGCGTGTTTATCATTACTGCTCTAAACCACAGCACTGACATATGATGAATTGGTTAATATTGTACAATTGCATGCTACGTCGCTGGTGGCCTGTGAGCGAGTGTTATCATCTGGGATTTGCATCAGAGACGAGAACTGCAGGGTAATTCAAGCGTGTGAACATGAATGGGGGGAAGTTCAGACGGGGAGCTAAACAGGTTACATCTCCTGCCCTTCCTGGAATTCTCTATGGCCTTGAGAGAATGTTCACACAAATGAGAAGAAACAGGAGAGACCGAGTCGGAGATATATATTATATATATATATATAAAAGGAGAGGAACAGGAGTGTTCCCTGCTGTGTATGGACTCCATCATTCACCCATCAATCACAACACACAATCAGCTATCAATCCTGCCACCTCCCACACCATGCCTCCTACCCCTGCCTCTGCTGTGCTTCAATTATCCTTACATATTAACTGAAGTGTACCATGTTTTTAACAT
The DNA here is from genome assembly GCF_027579695.1 of Neoarius graeffei. Lineage (NCBI taxonomy): Eukaryota > Metazoa > Chordata > Actinopteri > Siluriformes > Ariidae > Neoarius > Neoarius graeffei. Next base: position 84,194,556 of record NC_083578.1, read on the forward strand.
GCCAAAAAAAAAAAAAAAGTGCTTTCTGTGTAGCTCAGTATGTGAGGGAGTTCTTGAAAACAGAACAAATGAAAATGATTGATTACGAGGCTTAATACATTTAACAACGTGCTTGGGAAAAACTTTTGTCTTTCATTTACCTTGATATTAGTAGCTACAGTAATACAATTCAAGGAAAAACACCGTACTTGAATGCAAAGTCAGAAGGGGAAAAAAAGAAAGAAAGGAAAGGATTTCACAATAATGCCTGGCATTATTATAATCAAAAATGTAATATCCGCATATATCCGGCTGTGAGCTTGGAATCAAGAATTACATCCAAAAGCACACATTATCATCCAGGATTTATGCTCTATTTTAAGAAATTTCTGTTGAGAGTACTATTTCGGCGTCATTGCTGGGATCTCTCTGTTCCTGTTGTGCAGTGAGTCATGTGACAGGAAGTATGCAGCAATTCAGACACACACAGTGGTGTAGTGGTTAGCACGGTCACCTCACAGCAAGAAGGTTCCGGGTTCGAACCCAGCCGCCGGCGAGGGCCTTTCTGTACGGAGTTTGTATGTTCTCCCCGTGTCTGCGTGGGTTTCCTCCGGGTGCTCCGGTTTCCCCCACAGTCCAAAGACATGCAGGTTAGGTTAACTGGTGACTCTAAATTGAGCGTAGGTGTGAATGTGAGTGTGAATGGTTGTCTGTGTCTATGTGTCAGCCCTGTGATGACCTGGCGACTTGTCCAGGGTGTACCCCGCCTTTCACCCGTAGTCAGCTGGGATAGGCTCCAGCTTGCCTGCGACCCTGTAGAACAGGATAAAGCGGCTACAGATAATGAGATGAGAATGTTTAATGTCTGAGGAAAGTAAATAAAGAAATGCTTACAATACAAAACATTTGAGAAATCCTGACATATTGGAGCATTAATTTATGCCAAAGTTGTGTGGATGGTTGGAAAAAGAGTGAAATGAGGTGATTGGGAGAGCCAAATGGAGACATTTGGGTTATTTCCCATCTGTTTTACAAATCGTCACATAAAACACTCCCTCCGCTTTTGCACATTTGTTTAACATTAGCCAAGGCCCCAAATGCTAGTCAGAAGGAATGACCCTACCCCCCCTAGCCAAAACAGTTGACCTGCAAACCTCCAAAATGGGGGTAGGTCGCCATGTTTCTCTTTCCCTCTCTCTCTCTCTCTCTCTCTCTCTCTCTCAGAAGTCCACTACGAGAGGCACCACTCCAGCCTTCGTTCTTCATGCATGCATTTTTATATTAACTCCACATGTGAGCGTTACACGCTAGCTACTTACATCCTTTCATCAAAAAGCTGCAAGCTCAGTGAAATGTTCGCTCTTGGGGAATGTTCCTGAGCTCTGGCAGGACATGAAAGAAGCTCTGTTTCCAGGACGTATCTGTACTCCAGGCACAAAAACAACGTGTTATAAATTTAATACCCCAAACTACAATTATGTATAATAGACGTTAATTATTTCTATCATATTATACAGCGTGTTAGAAAGGCACAGTGTTCTCACTGTCTGTTTCCTGAATTGAACCAGATTCACATTACAATGTGTCTCTTTATATATATATATATATATATATATATATATATATATATATATATATATATATATATATATATAAACACACAACACATGACATTTTTGGGGCGTAAGACAATAATCCATTGACGGCCAACAGCACAAAAAGTGTCCGAACAAATCTCTTGAAGAGAGCAGGCTGGAGATCTCTGGCAAACAGCTGATTCTGTCATGTTTAAATGCCGCACCTTTAATTTGCTGCCAGTTGGCTGGGAATTTTTTTTTCTCTCTTTAATCCGTTTGGTGAACGTTTAGAGAACCAGGACCCCCCCCCCAAACACTAATCCACAGCATGTTCAGACTCGCACGGAGGAGAACAGAGGACTCACATATGTAACCATGATGTACTGATGGACACTTCGAGCCCTTCACTTTTTGTACTGAATATTTAATGCACATTGCCATCTGGTCTTGCAGAGAGATGACATTCTTGTTTAATGACCCGTTAGCAGTGTTATAAGAATTCATTAATGCTCCTTAGAAATAAATATTAATGTGTGGGACACAACAGCTGAGACGGGAAGATCACTCCACAGACATGCACTCAATTTCCATTCATTCATATGCACACACAAAATAAGACTTCATATTAACGGACTCATTAACTGTTGCCTTCAATGTGTGTATTTCTGAATAACTATCTTGTAACTATGCTTTATTGGCACATTTTTTAATTATCCACGGACTTTGTACAGTTGTAGGTTTATTAATCTGAGCATCTTATAATTGCAATGTACTGTATTTCCCACTTTTTGTCACTGCTGTTGTTGTTGTTGTTACATTACATTATTGGCATTTAGCAGACGCTCTTATCCAGAGTGACGTACAACACACCTAGAGCAGCCTGGGGAGCATTCGGGGGTTAGGTGCCTTGATCAAGGGCACTTCAGCCATTCCTGCTGGTCCAGGGACTCAAAGCGGCGACCTTTTGGTCCCAAAGCTGCTTCTTTAACCGTTAGACACACCAGCTTCCCCTTGTGTGTGTGTGCGCGCGCGTTTTTTTTTTTTTAAACTGTTATTGCATCAGTACAATTTTCCTCAGAATGAATAGTGGAGTTGTCACAAATCATGGTCATGATTCGCAAAATATGATTCAAACTTCACAAATTAATTTCCTCTGACAAAAACATTTAAGGTGGTGTAGTGGTTAGCGCTGTCGCCTCACAGCAAGAAGGTTCAGGTTCGAGCCCAGCGGCCGGCGAGGGCCTTTCTGTGCGGAGTTTGCATGTTCTCCCCGTGTCCGCGTGGGTTTCCTCCGGGTGCTCCGGTTTCCCCCACAGTCCAAAGACATGCAGGTTAGGTTAACTGGTGACTCTAAATTGACCGTAGGTGTGAATGTGAGTGTGAATGGTTGTCTGTGTCTATGTGTCAGCCCTGTGATGACCTGGCGACTTGTCCAGGGTGTACCCCGCCTTTCGCCCGTAGTCAGCTGGGATAGGCTCCAGCTTGCCTGCGACCCTGCACAGGATAAGTGGTTATGGATAATGGATGGATGGAAAAACATTAATGTAATGTGTGACATGGGTGGCACCCTGGTGTGATTCCAAGTTCAGGTCATTGTCAGTATGCAGTTTCATATGTTCTCCCAGTGTGTGTGTTTGTGTAGTTCTCTAGTTTGCTCCCACCTCCCAAAAATATTGTAGTAGGTACATTAGCTATGCCAATCTGCTCCTTGGGGTGAATGTGCATGCAAATGTGTGTGTGCGCGCATGGTGCCCGTCAGTGGCGTCCTATCCAAGTTCTATTCCTGCATCATACTTATGTGGTAATCTCAGTGTGTGCGAATACTTATGCAAATCACAACATTCACCGATTTATTTATAAATAATTTTCCAAACTATATAGATTTTCCTTCCACTTTAATAATATTAAGGAATACATTCACTGGCCTCTTTAACAGGAACTTGTTCTTGATTCTAAGATTCCTGTTCTTCACAGGACCTGGAACCCAACGTGTTCTTCTGCCGTTCCATGCTGAGATGTTTTTCTGCTCACCACGGTTGTAAAGAGTGATTATCCGAGTTACTATACAGTTACCTTCCTGGCAGCTCGAACCAATCTGTCCATTTTCCTCTGACCTCTCTAATCAACGAGGTGTTTGTTTTCCACCTACAGAACTGTCACTCACTCAGGCTACATCCACACGACAACGGCAACGAGATGTTATTTAAAAATATATCGCATCCAAATGGGCAACAATCAGTAAAATATCAGGTCCACATGGCAACGCAACGCTTGCTGAAAATGATGCAATACACATGCCACACCTCTAGGGGCGCTGTAAGACGGTCCCTTCGGAGACACCAGAACAATAGAAGAAGTAAGGACGCATGCGCATAAACTATTATGCGCGAGACTTCATATTAGCCACAAAGTCAGAAAAATCTGTTCGTAAAATTACATTATAATGACCAAATACAATGAAAAGTATTTTTCCAGTCTCACCTGTGAAAGGTAATCCCATGTGATCTCGTTTGGACGGCAAACCTGTTGGTACAGTTAAACGCAGCTAATCTTTATTCTCCGCTTTGACCTATCCAAAATGGCGGCGAGGATGACGTATGATTCTACGCGGAAGGCGGCGTCTTTAATGGTCCGGAATAAATTGAATGCTACACGTTGATGGATTAATTTGTTGTTTCTCACCTGTGAAAGGTAATCCCATGTGATCTCGTTTGGACGGTAAACCTGTTGGTACAGTTAAACGCAGCACATGAATCTTTATTCTCTGCTTTGACCTATCCAATATGGCGACGAGGATGACGTATGATTCTACGTGGAAGGCGGCGTCTTTAATGGTCCGGAATAAATTGAATGCTACACGTTGATGGATTAATTTGCTCTTCTACGCCCTTTTTGAGGAATGTATTGTCGGACTTAAACCAACATCTGAAGAGGTGAGATCGCTCCTTTTTTTCCCTATTTTTGCTGGCGGGATTGACTCTGCCCTAAGGGCAGAGTCTCTCTCTCTCTCTCTCTCTCTCTCTCTCTCTCTCACTTTGCACCATTACACAATAAATATTCACAGTGAAAATATTTTGTAAGCGCGTTTCATGAACCAAGTTATAGGATTTGTTGACAACTCGCATCGAGTTCGTTACACTTCTACCCGGCATGAAGCACTCACAGTCATGTGGTTGTGACGTCATCGTAAACAAATCCGTTCTACTCATCCAGACGACTTCACAATGGCAACGTTGCCAGATCTTTCCACTCTGGAACCCGTTCTCAAAAAGATTGCGTTTTGGGCACCCAAAACGCCAGTGCCGTGTGGACGCCAGGCCTAAACGATAAGCAATTGTATCGGAGTCACCTGAATCCGTTGCCGTGTGGACAGGGCCTCAGTGTTTTTTGTTTTTTGGACCATTCCGCCTGTGTAAACTCGAGAGGCTGTTGTGTGCGAAAACCCCAGGAGATCAGGAGCAGTTTCTGAAATACTCACACCAGCCCATCTGGCTCAAACCAACACCCATGCCACAGTGAAAGGAAGTCACACTTCTTTGAGATCACAATTTTTCCTGTTCTGATGTCTGACGTGAACTTTGAGTTCACTTTTCTTTTCTTTTGGATTGTCCTGCATTACTTTTTTTTTTTAGATGTTGTCCTTGTTGCCAAACATAACTCCGGTAGATCAGAAGAAGACAAAAAAAAATTTTGCTGACTACGGGCGAAAGGCGGGGTACACCCTGGACAAGTCGCCAGGTCATCACAGGGCTGACACATAGACACAGACAACCATTCACACTCACATTCACACCTACGGTCCCGGAGGAAACCCACGCGGACACGGGGAGAACATGCAAACTCCGCACAGAAAGGCCCTTGCCGGCCACGGGGCTCGAACCCGGACCTTCTTGCTGTGAGGCGACGGCGCTAACCGCTACACCACCGTGCCACCCCCCTGTAGTTATGGTATATATCAAAATTTGAGGGGTCGTGGATTTGATACTGTGCTGTACAATCCAGCTAGAAGTGTCCTTCAGACCAAGATCTCGTATTCCTAAAATTGTTAGTAATTAGTTGAGAAGTTGAATCAGATGCATTCAGCCATTAAAAAAAAGAAATAAATACTGTGCATGACTGGCAAATGTTTTCCAGAAATGAAACTGGAATCCAGTGTCTGACTGAAATAAATGAAAGTCCAGCTGAGGAGATGTTATTCTGAGAGCCGGGTGTTTGTGTCTGCTATCGTTATTATTACATTACGAGTCATAAAGTTAGGCTTGGTCTGTGAGAGAGTGACTGGATTGTTGAGTAGGTCAGGTCACAGGGGTCGTGGTGTTCGAGTGTATTTCCTCCCAGCAGATCTTCATTCCACACACAGGATGATGGAGGAGCTCGCGGTCATGTGAACGTGAACGGCCATGTTTCCTCCACTTCCTCCTGCCATAATGAGCATGCACTCGAGCAGCTCTCAGCCAATGGAACAAAGTGCACTCGGAGTGCACAAGTGCAGAGACTGAAGCGCAGGGACACGACGCAAACGACTAATTTACTGCCCACTTTGCCACAGCACATGCTCCACCCAGGGTTACTTCATTCGGTGGAAACATAAATCAACCACAGAACAGCGAACATGACTAACGGTGTGTCAGATTTGGCATGGATGATCACTATGATGTCATGCTAACTGGTCCTACTGGCTTTTATTAATTTGTGCTAGCAGCACTGGTGCAAATTGTTACTCTTACTCAGGATCTTTCTACTTTATTTTTCTTCATCTTCTCCTTATTATTATTATTCTCCTAATGTTTTAGGACGCTATTTCTCCCTCAGTTTTCAACCAAACACCACCAAATTTCACATGAAGAATACCTCTGGGCTGAATTGCGTTGCTATGACTTTTGGTGCTGATCTGAATCACCGAACCAGAATGAGCCATGAAAAATGGGATTTTTTTCAAGAATTTATTTCTCCCTCAGTTTTCAACCAATCACCAGAGGTGGACAAAGTACCCAACTTCATTAAAGTCAAAGTGCAGATCCCACTGGTCAAATGTGACTCCGATACAAGTGAAAGTTGTCCAGTCAAATTTTTACTTAAGTTAAAGTACTGAAGTACTTGCTTTTAAAAATACTTAAGTATTAAAAGTACATTTTCTGTCAATGCATTGTTGTATTATTGCCACGACGCTTACAAAACCCAATGCCGTTACCAAAGACAGAAATGTGAATTCACAAAATGAACGCATGCTGTGCCATCATGGTGGTTTAACGTTAAGCTAGCTAGTCAGTGAAGTTCCACCTGACATGCTAGCAAACTCTTTTCAAACTCGAAATCATATTGGGTAGCTAATGCTACTAGAAAAGAAATATTTCTACATTGTTTATTTGGCAAGATTATGCTAAAACATATCTCTGAAAGGACTTCAGATAAGTTAACGTTATTCATGTTAGCGTAACTCAGTTTTTACATGCTAACAAACAGTGTCCAAGTTAACTAGTTATGTGTAAACAAGGCTACGGCAACTTGGCAGGCAAATCCATAGAAAGTCATTTGACTAACCAGACTGCATAGCTATTGCAACGTTATCGCTAGCTCTAAAAGCACAGACAACTTCACTGCAAGCTTTCTCTTGGAATAAAATGTTTCTATACCTCGATATGCTTCTGCAGGTCGGACGGCGAGTTTTTGTAGGCCGTGATGTGGTTCATTTTCAGCAAACAAAGCAAACATTTAAAACGAAACATATCTTTAGTCCTTTCAGAAAACTGAAACATGGGTTCTAGGTATGGCCATAGGGGCGTGCATTCTCCAGAAGAACCGCCTCCTTCCATTCTGCCATCAACTGATCATGTTAAATAAAGCTGCTGAGAAATCACTGAACTTGATTTTATTCAGTCTATGGATGTGACGTGACCCTAGTGATTACTGATTGGCTGCCTCAGTGTCCCCTGCGAAAAACCAAATCACGTTTTAGAAAAGAAAAGAGAAAACATCCATTTTTAAAGCTGCTTCATAGTAACGAGTAACGAGGACCTTGATAGAAATGTAGTGGAGTGAAAAGTACGATATTTGCCTTTCAAATGTAGTGAAGTTAAAGTCATAAGTTTCCAGACAAAATAATACTCAAGTAAAGTACAGATACTCAAAAAGTGTACTTAAGTACAGTACTCAAGTAAACGTACTTCGTTACTGTCCACCTCTGCCAATCACCCCCAAATTTTACATGAAGAATTTCTCTGGGTTGAATCAAGTTGCTATGACTTTTGGTGCTGATCTGGATCACCAAACCAGAATGATCTGTGAAAAACAGGCTTTTTTTTTTCAAAATCACTAATAACTGTTAATTTTCATGATTTTTTTTCAATCAGTTTTTTTTTTTTTTTTTTTTTTTCAAGGCGGCAGGGCACAACTTTTCCTCACTAACAGTCAGTCAGTCAGTCAGTCATTCTCCATCTCTTATTGTTCCGGATATATAGGGTACGGTGATCAGATGTCCCGGTTTGTAAGAGCTAGCACAAATTACTGTGACTTTAGTCACAGTCTCTATCTAGTTAATTGTTCTTTACATTAAGTGGTGGGAATATCGTGAGGAAGTCAGGAGAACGTCTCCGTCACACTCAGTGGTATATCAGATGAGAGAGACTGAGGAGAAGCAATCCAATCTTATCTGCAAAGGGTTGTTGTGGCTGCATGTTTTCATTCCAACTAAACAAGCGCAAAACCTGATACAACCAATCGATAACTGTTTGATAACTGAAACTAACTGATAGAAACCTGGAGATACAGTAAGTAAGAAATGAAACACTTTGGAACAGGATGGTATACACGCTAATGAGATGTGTCTAGATATAAATTGGAATTACTGTTACCACCAAAAAAGGTGATTATTTTCCAATAACTGGTCATCCTGAAGCGTTTTATTTCTCTTATACCAGATCAATCTGTCAGTGATCACAATCTTTTAATATATTGACCAACAATGATGCTACTTTTTTTTATCCATTTATAGTTGCAGAATGTCTATGAAACAAGGTCTAAAGTCCTTCCCATGCCAGGATCTGGTCTTCCCAGGCAGTCTCCCATCCCAGTACCAACCAGGCGCCAATCTCCGTTTCCGTAGCCCTCGGCCTCTCACCTATACAGCTAGGGTTACAGTGGGGGGCTGGTCCTCTGGTAACCGCAAGAGTTTGACTCCCCACTCGCAGCTGTATTGCAGCGTGCCTTGCCAGATGGCAGTAGGTACCATTTTTATGATGGTCTTTGGTATGACGTGAGTAGGACTCATGATCTCCCGGTCGAGAGGCGTCCACGCTAACCACTAGGCCATCTCGTGGTACGAAACAAGGTACCTCCTGTTATCACTTACGTTTCTGCAACTATGAACAGTCATTCCTTCACCAGCCTTCTTTTTTCCCCCCTTTTTCTTGAAAAACTGCTCATCATGTTACTGAGAAACAGCAAAACGCAAACTCCTCTGTGCCAAAGTCTTGCACACATGATAGAAAACGTAAAGTTGCCACTTCTGACTTTTACAAAGCGTCGACACTGGAGACTCCTTCCGTAAATGCTAAATAAACATCTCGTCTAAGAAAATGTCACAAAACAATTAGATACATTTTTTTAAACCGTTGATGTGGAGCCTCGACCATACAAGTCCCTAAGTCCCTTTGTACAAATATTACTAACTACTTATTAGCCTAGCATGAGGTCTTTACAGCTCAGTCCGTACTGTCAAGACCTCGGTCTGATATTTTCCCATAAAGACCGAGCAAGCAAGGTTAAAGGTCCCATGGCATGAAATTTTCACTTTCTGAGGTTTTTTAACGTTAAAATGAGTTCCTCTGACTTTCTTAAGTCACCCCAGTGGCTAGAAATTTCATAATGTGTAAACCAAACTATGCCCAACATTTGAGAATGGCGCGTCAAAACGGCGCGTTGATAAGCTCTTCCCTTTAGTACATCAGCAAGGGAGATGATCCCCACGCCCCCCCCTCTGGATTCCCACCCACTGTATGGATTGCCCCACCCAGTTGTAGTGAGGAGACCATAGAGGACACAACAACATGGCATCACCTAAGCGAGCGAAACATGGAAATTGCGCTGTACATGGATGTGACAACACAGAAAGGAGTCTGTTTTTACTGCCGATGGGAGAGCCCCTGAAGACGCAGTGGCTTAATTTTATTTACTTCAATAATACGCCGTCGAGTCTACCTAAGACGGTGTATGTTTGTCGGAAGCATTTTCCTGAGGAATGTTTCCACAACTTGGGACAGTACAGGGCAGGTTTTGCACATCAACTGTCACTGAAGCGTGGGTCCGTACCAAGCATCCCTGCCGCATCAGCCACAAAACACCGAACAAGTAAGTGTATAACTGGTCGTTTTGCCATGTTTTAAAATCGGTGCGTTAGCCTAGCAACGGCTATATTAGCTGTGCAGCTAACCGCTTCCTGCAGTTAGCCAGGTACTCTGCGCTACAAAACTAAAGAGCATGCAGCATGCTCTGTTAAACTGAGTTTAGTCTGGAAATTGACTGTAACTTATGAGCTTATGTTTGACTATTGCTCCGCAATGCATGTCTTCTGTTGGATAAGCGCTATGTTGCTGTAGTTGCTGCTTCTATCCTCTTTGGTTATGGAGTGCATGTTCAAGGCTAGGGTATTATACGTTCGTAAACTACCACTCCGAACACTCTCACTCTGTTCTCTGTGTCACGTTGAGTTTACGAAAGGAGTCCGAGGGAGAACGGGGCTTTGTCTTAGCAGCGTGGCTACAGGCGCTGATAGCAGCGAGTATGTGTGCGCGCAGCTTGGTCAAGCCCCTCCCCCGCCCCCCATGGCCTGCCCCCACCCTCTACCCTTCCCCGCCTCCTGCTTCTCATTAGCAAAACGACGCACTGGGAAAAGCGCTGAAATGGGGCTTTCTCCCAGGAGGCTATATTTAAGTGCTGAGGGTTCATTTCGAGAAAGGTTGTGGATATAACATCCGGAAGCCTCCACGAGCCCGTTTAAAGCATCAACAAACCACCATGCCATGGGATCTTTAATAAGGAGTTTATTATCTGGCTTTTTTATTTCTAAGATTAAAATAGGCGGTCATTATAATGAGGCGTGACGCTGCTTTCAGTCACGTCATATTTGTAACGTACTTGAGTCACGCATGCAGAATAAACGGCTTGCGGATTCAAAACTGAATTTCTGTTAGCGGTTCCTGAATGCTCTTTGTTGCTCATTTCTTGAATAACTCGGTGACTCTTGTTTGTCTCAACCATTTTTGATTCTGCTTTGATTTCCAATTCATCTTTTTTTGTCGCTTTGTTTTTTGCAACACTGAAAACCGGCGCCTTGGAAAGAAAGTCCGTAATCGCTCACAGGCATTACGGGAAAATACTGCCCGCCAAGGAACCAATCAGAGCGCACGATTTTACCATAAGTATCTCATGCCATATAATAATAATCAGTGACGGGAATAACGGCGTTAGAAATAAACGGCGTTACTAATGGCGTTACTTTTTTTAGTAACGAGTAATCTAAATAATTACTTTTTACATCGTTATAACGCCGTTCCCGTTACTTACAATAAAATACTACGCGTTACTTTATTAAAGCTGTTCTCATCTGGCACGCTGCTCGTTCAGCCTTTCTTTACTCTGCTTTAGTGTGGGGCGGGGAGATGCGAGACAACGGCATAGTAAGCCAATCAGAGTAGATTTAGACAACATATGTAGGTAGGCCACGCCTACTGCACTACTGCGCACATTTTCAATCAGAAGACACAGCGATGGCGAGCGGTCAGCCCAGCACTGCGCTTTCACACTGGAAATACAGCCATTACTTTTCATTACTTGAAATAAAAGGCAAGAGTGTTTACGTGCAATGCACATTATGTCGAGGAACAAAGCGTTTGTCCTCGTCAGTGGCCAGTAATTAGTAACATAATTTTAATAACTACAAAAATATATTACATTTGATAGATGTCTTATCTCACATTGTCCCACAAAAATATTAATATAGTGTAGATAACGTTACTAATTGGTTCTGTTAAGTGTCCATTTCAGTCATTAAACACATTTAACATTCACTTTTATTATGATTACACTAATTGAATTTGATTTTTTTTGAGGGGGAACAAAATGTAACGGAATAATTACTTTCCCTGGTAATTAGTTACTTTTATGACAAAGTAACTCCGTTACTAACTCAGTTACTTTTTGGGAAAAGTAACTAGTAACTGTAACTAATTACTTTTTGAAAGTAACGTGCCCAACACTGATAATAATACAGAAATAATCACACATTTGAACAAGCACATTAACATTAACATAAACCTGCGATTTGCCTTGCAGCTGGAACTACTGTCAGAGCTGCTGTTATAAACAATTAATCTACACTTTCACACCAATCAGGACTAATAACTCATCAGCGCTGTGGTATCAAAGATTTTTATGTAATATTTTATGCATTAGCGTTGTGGGAACAATCCTGCTTTCTCATTGGGCTTTCATTCATCGACTTTTCATCATGCAAGGATTGCGTCCCACTTTCCGTTCTGGTCCAGTACGCAGACTTGATCAGTGAAAATGAAAGGAGGATGAGCTTTTACTGGTTGTTCTCGGATATTTCCAGGCTGGTCTGAAGTCCACCAGGAACTCTCAGGGGAATTTTAGGTGAACCATGAACCGCTCGCTATGTTAGGGGTGTAGATCCAGTGCAAACTTAAACAACCTAGACGCCATTACCATTAACATCAGCTACAATTGGAGTAAGTGCATACGTTTGTATACGTTTTAGTTTTTTGCTTCTCCAAATTATTCCTTGAAGAAGTCCTGGTGAATATTCAGTTAGCTTTTTCACTCACACACACACACACACAAAAAAAAAGTCCTGATGAGATTCTGCACTCGGGCTTTCTTTCTGTTTTAAAGGCGAGGCAGCTCCAACAGGACTCGCGAGCTGCACTTCAAACAGAATGCGTGATCTCCATACGCCGCTTTGATATTCAAGGGGAGGAGCTTGTGTTGCCAAGCAACAGCTTTCGCATGATTTCCATGCTTGGAAGCAGTGCTAAGTTCTTCATCTCATCTCCAGGCTGAAAACACGAGAACATCGAGAGCACAAAGCTGTCTTTCAACCACAAGAAACTGGTTTGAAGTTCGGATCTAGCTCACAAACAATTACAACAGAATCCCGAGTGTTGCTCAAACTAGCTCTTGTAAGATATTAACAATTCTGATTCAACTTCATCAAAGTGTTCTCTGATTAAGAGATGCAAACCCAAGGCCTTTTATTCAAGTGTGTGTGTTCTGTTGAGTGCCTACACAGCTGCAGCAGCAGCCAAAGGGAGTGAAGGGAGAGGACTCGGAGAGATAGCCTCTGAAAAATAACCCAAACACTTGGCTGCACCTTCGACTTGTCAAGACCTGCATTTCTCATCGTCCTCTCACCGTAAGGGCTCAGCTGAGAGCTGAAGACAAGGAACAGGTTTCAGATTAACAGTAGCAATTACACTGTTTATATCAAAGCAATACAGGATATAAGGGCTGCTTTCTGAACTTGAAATTTAAAAGTAATTACAGTTTGAAGTTTTTAACTGCAGCACTACTGAAGACTGATAAATATAACGCTTCAGACAGACGGCTTTATTTAACTTTTTTTAGGACAACAACAAAAGCGGGCGGCACGGTGATGTAGTGGTTAGCGCTGTCGCCTCACAGCAAGAAGGTCCGGGTTTGAGCCCCGTGGCCGGCGAGGGCCTTTCTGTGCGGAGTTTGCATGTTCTCCCCGTGTCCGCGTGGGTTTCCTCCGGGTGCTCCGGTTTCCCCCACAGTCCAAAGACATACAGGTTAGGTTAACCGGTGACTCTAAATTGAGCGTAGGTGTGAATGTGAGTGTGAATGGTTGTCTGTGTCTATGTGTCAGCCCTGTGATGACCTGGCGACTTGTCCAGGGTGTACCCCGCCTTTCGCCCGTACTCAGCTGGGATAGGCTCCAGCTTGCCTGCGACCCTGTAGAAGGATAAAGCGGCTAGAGATAATGAGATGAGATGAGATGAGATGAGATGAACAACAAAAGCATTTCCACATCAGTGAACTTTACACACTCGAAAAGAGCACCGACTACGCACTAAAGTAACCAGGGATACATTAACACCTACACTGTTTAAGTGCTCTCTTGTGCACGCTGGGATTACACTAATCTCTGATGTATAGATGACTTGCAACCATGTGATCAAAATGCGCTACGTCATGCGCGTCCGCCATGATGGTGGATATACAAAGCGACTAGCATGGCAGCCGCTGGAAGCTGTCTGTAAATAATGCTGAATTTTCTCACTATTACCACGATTTGAACGTTTAAGCGAAGATTCTAGTCAAAGAGAAAATAGATAGGTGTGGTTTTGACCCGTATTATTTAAAAAAAGTCAGACTTTTCTGAAGATAAGACGCTTTTACTGACCATCGAATACCCAGATATCGCGTTCTATCTGGTTCGGCTGCCGAAGAACCAAGTCCAACCTTGGACGAAACGTAGCCCGTGTTCTGAGTGGGAGCCCAGTCTGGATTGTTTCTATCGTGTAATTTTGCTAGCGCTCCTAGAAGCGAAATGGTAATACACGTGTTAAAATTATAACAACGACCGAGTGAACCACGACAAGAGAGAACGCTCATTTGATAGCAAAATTCTTGTAATACGAAATAAAATTCTTTCATGATATTATTGAGAAAACTTTTTAATCTCACCCGAGATAAAATGATCGCTACAAACACAAGCTGTTTTGGTTTTAGCCTCTGTTAGATCAGCCCTGCCGATGTTGTTCAGCCGTGCTCGTCTCCTCTCCGTACTAAGCCTCAGAGTTTCCTTGTCCTCTTTCTGAATCATGGACGGAATTCTAAAAAATCGGAATGTGCCACGGTGACGAGTACTGTTGTGACCACAACCATATACAGCACAAAGGTATGGCAGAGCTAAAAGAACGCTTAAAGCAGTGGAAAAACAAAGAGAGTTGCACACGCGTGACTGTGTTTTGTATGGAATGTCACTTGACCCCGCATTTGTATCTCCACCAACATGGCTGACATCCAGGTTTCTATTTTGCTTTGACATCACTTGCAAGTCAAGGATAGAGTGCAGCCTCATCCCAGTGATGTACACTAATAATCAGATCATTGTCTGATCATCATCATCAGCCGTTTTAATTGGCTATGCAAACAAACATGCTACAATAGCTTAAGAAGATATTTAAAGCTAGACTGCCTTTCAGATTTTTCAAGTGTAGGTCATAAAAAGAATTTTCCTGACACCCAATTATTTTGTTTAATGGACCGAAAGCTACTGAATTCGAATCACATGCTTCCAATTTTATTTTATTTTTTTAAATAGAACAATTAATGAATTTAGAGCCACATGGCCCTAAATTCTCTGCTATTTTTTCCTGCTTCACCATGACCCAATTCAAGATACTACGTCATGCATCACATGGTGGGCTTTCCCCGTTCACGCAAGGCATTGTGGGATACAAATTTGAAACAGGAGAGAAAAATGGAGGATGCGAATGAAACGTGAAAGACTGACGACAGTAACGGAAAGCGAGAAGAAAAGACGTTATGTTACATACGAAGGAAAGGAAACACAGGACCAAACTAATAAATATTGGCGCTCGGCAAGCACCTCGGTGTGATCAGCTGTTTGTTTAGCGGCAGAATGATGTAACTGTCAGTGCACGCTCAAAGGTAAACTTGTGCATGCACGCACACACACACACACACACACGGACGGACTTCCTCTGTCTGCTTGACGCGAGCGATTTCATGCGCATTATTTGCTCAGGAATCTCCTCAAATTGAATAACTTCCCAGCCACAGAACAGAACGGCCTGATATTTTGTGAGATATTACAGAAATAAACATATATCACAATGACCACAGTTCAGAGGGAACTAAATTTCACCAATTTTATGAAATCGAAAGGCCGTCTGGCTTTTAAAAAAAAAATAAAAATTATGGGTCGAAAATGGCTCAAAGCGCCATCTAGTGGTTAAAATCATCCCAAACTCGTCAGAGTGCAGACACTTACGGACGCAATTGCAGGGGAGAGTGGGTATGTCGCAAACTGGTGAACAAATCCAAATCTTGAGACGAGAATCAGAGTCAGGTTCTTGCTAAGGGTCGGTCGATGTACAAATGGGATGTCACGATAAACCACAGTTTCAGAGTCGGGTAAATAACGTAGCGAGGATCAGAATAAATGGAATCAGGCCAAAACAACAAACGGCTCGGTATGATCAGGTATGGGGATATAGAACAATACTTCACAAGGAGCATGAGTGTTTGGCGTGCTTAAATAAGGAGCATTGATGACAGGGATGTGGAACAGGTGTGCTCCCAATCAATACTCGGGAGAGAGGGGGTGCTGTGGTGCTTTGGAGTTGTAGTTCATGGCAGCCATGTTTGAAGACTGCCACAAACCTGCGCAGTCACTGATAGAACTTTACCAGCCCGATGCTGATGCAGAGTCACCCATTTGGCACTTCTCCAAGTCATGAAATCTGGAAATTTAAAAAAAATTGCTAATGCGCTCTAACCAGATGTATCCAGGCCACCTCCCCCAGCCCCCGCCCTTGAGTGGGAGTCTGTGAAACTGTGCTCATTTTCAAATATACGTCGATTGAGACTTACTAAGCAACTTCTGCCTCACACATCCACACCCCACATGCCCCCCCTCCCCCAGCTCCTCCCCATTCCGCCTCTCAGCCCCCTTGCAAACTTTTTTCAACAATTATCCAGTGGGCGGAGTTAGGTTTAGAGCTGGGGTTGAAGTTACACTTGAAATAAGATAGCATTTATCAAGATGTCCAGTAAAGACATGTGTTGATTGTTTGTTAAGCATGGGGGAAGCCATGACCTAATGGTTGGAGAAGCAGTTTGGGGACCATAAGGTCACAGGTTCGATTCCCTGAAGTGCCCTTGAGCAAGGCACCAAATCCCAAACTGCTCCCCAGGCTGCTCTGGGTGTGTCGTATGTCGCTCTGGATAAGAGCGTCTGCTAAATGCCAGTAAAGTAATGTAATGTTTTTCTGTACTTCGGCTGTACTTATGCGCAAGCAACCAGAAAAAAAAAATGATCAAAATTCATAGACAAAAGACATAAGTGTGTGCAATTCAACCCACTAAACCTCACAAATAAAAACGTATTAATAAAGCAACCTGAGAGCGACTCCAAGCAACCGAAAAGTTACTCTATACAGCTAACTACGGGAAAGTAAACTAATAGCTAATAACTTGTAAAAATGCTACTGAGAGAAATCTGATTATTGGCTTCTTTATGAAGACCCAGAGTTTTCCATTTATCAGATTTACACAGTGCATATATATCTTGATTCTCAACTGAATTATTGCCAAAATCAGATTTTTCCAAAATGACTAGGTATATTTTGCGACAGTAAACATATAAGTGCAATGTTTTTACTTAAACTCCCCAAACCCACAAATAAAATAAAAAACACCTCTTAAAAGATACCAGCCATACTGCCAAAAATGGCAATGCTGTGAACAAATACACAGCTCATCTCATTATCTCTAGCCGCTTTATCCTGTTCTACAGGGTCGCAGGCGAGCTGGAGCCTATCCCAGCTGACTACGGGCGAAAGGCGGGGTACACCCTGGACAAGTCGCCAGGTCATCACAGGGCTGACACATAGACACAGACAACCATTCACACTCACATTCACACCTACGCTCAATTTAGAGTCACCAGTTAACCTAACCTGCATGTCTTTGGACTGTGGGGGAAACCGGAGCACCCGGAGGAAACCCACGCGGACACGGGGAGAACATGCAAACTCCGCACAGAAAGGCCCTCGCCGGCCACGGGGCTCGAACCCGGACCTTCTTGCTGTGAGGCGACAGTGCTAACCACTACACCACCGTGCCACCCAGACAAATACACATCTGTTTTTTAAATACATCATTACATTACATATCATATTAACTCATTATATTCATCAAGTATGTATTATAAAATGTGTTTTATGGCATATTATGCCATCCCAGCCTTCTCTTGCAGTTTATTTTTTTAATACATTTTGTACTCAAGTTTCCATCAATGAAGAGTTATAACATCAACAAAACAGACTTCATGTTAAAACTGTTAAAAATGTTATAATCACGTCGTCTGTTATCACCCAAATGAGGATGGGTTCCCTTTTGAGTCTGGTTCCTCTCGAGGTTTCTTCCTCAAGTCGTCTGAGGGAGTTTTCCCTTACCACCATCACCACAGGTTTGCTCATTGGGGATAGATTAGGGATAAAATTAGCTCATGTTTAAAGTCATTCAAATTCTGTAAAGCTGCTTTGCGACAATGTCTGTTGCTAAAAGCGCTATAAAAATAAACTTGACTTGACTAATACGCAAGTTTTTGGATGTCGTTGTAATACATACAGTATAGTGTTCCAACTAGCTGGCTATAAAACTCACATCACATCACATCACAGAAGCTACCTATAGCTAGCTATAAACATTTATCATATCAGGTAAGTAATGCATGTATGCTCGACTTTTATTCGCGATTGAAATGATAAATGACATATTAAAAGACAAAACACGAGAAATTTAACTGACATTATAATTAAAAAAAGAGAAATTAATTAAAATTGATGATTCACATGTATACAAGTAGTGTGGAATTCTCTCTTTTTACTGCAGCGTCCTTACGCTTTCATTTTGGCGCTCTTGATAAATGTTCCCTTCCTCTTTGGAGCTGCCATCATAAAATATATAGATCAATAACGTGCACACGCCGTGGAGGCCACTGCAGACCTCGATAAATCTCTTCATACAGCAAGAAATGGGGGTGGGACCCACGTTAAATCAGTGTCATTTGGTTTTCACAATCACAGACAGCCAGTATACATGTCCTATAAGAAAATCAGTATTTCTGCCAGTACAGAACAATGGCTAGAAGGGAGCTTGGTAGAGTCCATAC
Organism: Neoarius graeffei; assembly: GCF_027579695.1. Lineage (NCBI taxonomy): Eukaryota > Metazoa > Chordata > Actinopteri > Siluriformes > Ariidae > Neoarius > Neoarius graeffei. The sequence goes on from NC_083578.1 coordinate 84,213,075, forward strand.
CTCCACCAAGCCACATAGTATCAACATCAAAATCAAGTCGCTTGAACCTAGGATGATACTAAAGCTGTCCACCAAATTTCATCCAAATCCGTCTACTACTTTTTGAGTTACGTTGAGAACAGATTTTTTTTTTTTAAATCCTAGAGCCGCATCAAAATCTAAAATCAGTTGTTTCTTGGCCCATGGTTCAGCTTTCATCAATTTTTAACAAACAAATAAACAAACAGAAATAAACCCATAACCTCCTCCCACACAGTTGACGGCGGTAATAAGGAAGACACAAGACAGTGCCGATACTCTACACTGTTGCTTACTAGTCTACAGCTGGCACCTGGACAGAGGATCTGTTTGCCAAATCATCATTCCGATTTAAAACGTTCTGAGCAACCTGACAAAACCGACCTTAAAGCAGCCCAAGAGGTCAGCCAGAGGTACAGCTCCATATGTCATGCTGGCTTGCTCTATAAAGCAGGGAGTTTGTAGGTCCCGTGGATCCAGTGCACTGCACGCTTTTCTTTCTGGCTCCGTCACATTTTATTCAGTTCTTCAGATGGTTATCAAGACATTTACAAGTTAAACCAGGTGTGGATGTGCAGGAGAAATGAGAATGGCAAGAGATCCTTAATAACTTACACAGATGAAGGTAAAAACCAGAGGTGGACAAAGTACCTAACTTCATTACTTAAGTCGAAGTACAGATCCCGCTGGTCAAATGTTACTCCGATACAAGTGAAAGTTGTCCAGTCAAATTTTTACTCAAGTTAAAGTACTGAAGTACTTGCTTTTAAAAATACTTAAGTATTAAAAGTACATTTTCTGTCAACGCATTGTTGTATTATTGCCACAACGCTTACAAAACCTAAATCTGTGACCAAAGACAGAAATGTGAATTCACAAAATGAATGCATGCTGTGCCATCATGATGGTTTAACGTTAAGCTAGCTAATCAGTGAAACTCCACCTGACATGCTAGCAAACCCTTTTCAAACTTGAAATCATATTGGGTAGCTAACGCTACAAGAAAACAAAAATTTCTACATTCTGTTTATTTGGCAAGATTATGCTAAAACATTTCTGAAAGGACTTCAGATAAGCCATGTACGATGAGATTGAGTGGAATAACTGTTAAATTATTGCACCTTTAGGGGTACAATGGCTTGTCACTGGGTCAGTACCCCCTAAGATGCTCACTTGTCCCCTTTATATACTGCTTGGGAACATATATGTACTGTTTTGGCCTTAAAAAGGTCCACAGTTCCCTTGAGGTCTAATAATGAGCCGTAGGGGGTACATTAGTGTAGATTGTACCTTGGGGGACAGAAATGGACTCCTACTGTACTCCTGTTTCCAACAGTGTACGAGTGACAGTTGTGTCAGGAGATTACACAAAGTGATAAGAGATTAGCCACGTAGATTTGCTCTCCATTTGGGCTGATATTTTCAGACACATCCGTAACGTCCTCAGCGGTGATTGACAAGGTGTAAACGCACTAATGTACGGAAGCCGAGAGAGGCCCTTCATATAATCTTTTTTTTTATTCACCTTGTTATCCCGAGATAACGACATAATTAATTCAGGATCTCGAGAAAACAACACAACTAATTCGAGATCTCGAGAAAACAAAACCGTTATTCCGAGATAACGACATAATTAATTCAGGATCTCGAGAAAACAACACAACTAATTCGAGATCTCGAGAAAACAAAACCGTTATTCCGTGATCTCGAGAAAACAAAATTATTTCATGATCTCGAGTAAACAGCTGAGAAATGGTTCATTCAGGTGCGCCAAGAGACTTGTGATATGCTGACTTTGGGGCTATTTCTCATTCTGTATAGACGCAACTTTGGTCATTAGAATGTCTGGAATAATCGATCACCTAATAAGGCAATATTTTGATCAGGGGTTGACACAGGGAGAGATTGCATTAAGCCTTTTAATAAGGGATAATTTCAAAATTAGTCCGCGGCACCTTCGCAGAAGACTGGCCCGACTTCGTCTCTACCGACGGAGATACAGTGATCCAGCTGAGATCATGAAATAATTGTTTTGTTTTCTCGAGATCTCGAAATAACAGTTTTGTTTTCTCGAGATCTCGAATTAGTTGTGTTGTTTTCTCGAGATCCTGAATTAATTATGTCGTTATCTCGGGATAACAAGGTGAATAAAAAAAAAAGATTATATGAAGGGCCTCTCTCGGCTTCCGTACTAATGAATGTAAATAAGATGGATATTTTTAAAACCTTTTTATTTCCCCCAAATGCTTTTGGAGAAGAAATTAAAAATAGAAAAAGACTGGGGGTGTTGTGGCTAAGGCGCCATACCATAAATCCGGGGACCTGGGTTCGATTCCAACCCGAGGTCATTTCCCGATTCCTCCCCGTCTCTCTCTATCGCTCATTTCCTGTCCTGTCTCTACACTGTCCTATCCAATAAAGGTGAAAAAAGCCCAGAAAAAATCTTTAAAAAAAAAATAGAAAAAGACTGAGTGCACATTGTTCAATAAAAGTACAAATTATACACAAACATTACACAAGAAAGTGTCGCAGCTTGTTAGAGCGAAAGCGTTGGATATTTTGAGAAAACATGACCCAGTAAAAATACACAATGATATTAAGAAGCGAGGCTGGGGCTGATTTCTTTCTAGCTCAATCTGTAGTAAATTTCCTCATTAAAAAAAAAAGGAGAATTCTTAAAATACAGCTGTGAAGTGTTTGTGTTTAATACTTTGCCGGACCTCATTCTTATTACGTCACCAATGAGACCTCTTATCTGATCTCATGACGAGCCTTCATGTCTTTCTTCCTACAAGCATATGGCAATAAGGACTTGTAGGATATGTTTACTTCTGTTACATGAAAACGTCATCAGTAGATCAAGTTTTACTCATTCCAAGCCCAAACTACACTCACTGGCCACTTTATTAGGTACACCCGTACACCTTCTGTTTTACACAGTTCTCTATTCAGCCAATCCCTTGACAGCAGCACAAAATCATCTCATCTCATTATCTCTAGCCGCTTTATCCTGTTCTACAGGGTCGTAGGCAAGCTGGAGCCTATCCCAGCTGACTACGGGCGAAAGGCGGGGTACACCCTGGACAAGTCGCCAGGTCATCACAGGGCTGACACATAGACGCAGACAACCATTCACACTCACATTCACACCTACGGTCAATTTAGAGTCACCAGTTAACCTAACCTGCATGTCTTTGGACTGTGGGGGAAACCGGAGCACCCGGAGGAAACCCACGCGGACACGGGGAGAACATGCAAACTCCGCACAGAAAGGCCCTCGCCGGCCACGGGGCTCGAACCCGGACCTTCTTGTTGTGAGGTGACAGCGCTAACCACTACACCACCGTGCCGCCCCCACTTCGAACATGAGAATGGGAAAAACTGTGATCTCAAAGAAGTGTGACTTTCTTTCACTGTGGCACTGACCCAGATGGACTGGCTCGGAAACTACTGATCATCTGGGATTTTGACACACAACAATCTCCAGAATTTACACAGACATAATGGTGTGATTAACAAAAAACATCAAGTTTTGTGGGTGGAAACAAAGGCCTTGTTGATAAGAGAGGTCAGAGGAAAATGGCCAGATTGATTTGAGCTGCCATGAAGGATGTAGCAACTCATAGCAACTCTTTACAACCGTGGTGAGCAGAAAAGCATCTCAGCAAGCAACTGCAGACAACCACATTGGGTGCCAGCCAAGAACCGGGATCTTAGAATCAAGAACAAGTTCCTATTAAAGGAGAACCGAAGGAAAATTTTTTACTATCAAAATTCTATTTATCTAATTTTATTAAATATCGGAATGCATTTTTGATGGCTATTTTGTCGCTGCTATAGCAAGTTATGAGTGTTTGAAATATGCTCTGTAATATATCAGTCCATATGTCAAAGCGATGGCTGTAAACGAGAGTCGTTGAGACCTGTGCGAGACATCGTAGGACCGAAGTAAAACGTACAGCGGAAATCAAAGTGACCAACATCTGCCAACGTTGTCAAAAGACGCGCGCGCCCTCTTTTGAATGCTGACGTAATCAAGCTGGAAGTTTTGTTTGTTTTGATAGCAATCAGGAAAGTTTAGAAAAAGTAGGCAGTAATCGTCATTTAAACTCGTTTCTGTGCAATATTTCGTTTTCAAAATGGCGGCACTGACACCTGGTTGACACTTCACGTTTCGAAGTCTCGCACAAGTCTCATGAAGATCATGCGGATAAGCGACGCCTGCCGTTGACCAAACGAGCTAAATTCAACATGGCTAAAAACCGAACAGGCTGATAAGTATAATATTTAACTGCAATTAGTTGCCAATACGAGTCACGATATAAGGTTACTAAAACCGAAAACGTAATTGAATAACACGCTAATTAAGAAATAAAGCAAGTTTAAAAATGTTCTCAGTTCTCCTTTGAAGTGGCCAGGGAGTGTATGAAAAGTGAGCTAGTCATGCTTTTACATATTATGACAAGAAAGCTCAACGGGGGGAAAAAAAAAAAAAAACGTTTGGCCAGGGATTAGATCAAATGTTTTTTGTCTTCTTCTGACCTACAGGAGTTATGTTTGGCAACAAGGACAAAAACTCAGAAAAAAGTAAATGCAGGACAGTCCAAAAGAAAAGAAAAGTGAACTCAAAGTGAGGACAGTGTGGTGCAATGCAGTGTGGCGCGAGGAAGCGGCATTCATCTCAAGAAAGGACAGACACACAGAGACGAGAGGTCATTACTGGAGGAAGGAAAACAGGATGCAGACCTCATCACCAGCACAAACCAGCCTGTATAGTTTCAACAATCCTCAAAATACATCACTGTATTTTGAAGAAGCAGCTGATGGACATCTAATTAGCTAATACTCAACAGCACATGACCAACTCCGGAGATATTCAGCTCAGTCCTCAGAGACATCCTGGTCTGGGTAATCAGGAGCTCTAGAGGCTGGCTCAGGTGTGTTCAGAAATGGAAGACGGTAATATGTGGACTGGTAGAGCGTCCCCAAGGACCAAACTCTACCACCTGACTTCCTGCTGTTCGGTAAATAGGAAACGTGAGATTAAATAGATTTTAAGCCAAAATGACTATGCGATACTGCTTATGAATGTTACGCCTCACACAGTGAGACGTCTGAAGGGTCGGGTCAAACGTTTTTGCCATGTAGAGTGCACTTTAATCTGAAGCCAGTGATCCGCTGTGGGAAAGTGAGTGACACTTATGTTTAAAGAAGGCCATGTAGAGCCATCACAAATTAATAATACACAGATGCTGGCTCCCGAGTGGCGGAAAAGAAAAGCTGTACTGTCTGGGTGGGAGGGATACTCAATCTCTCCTGTCAATCGAAGGCTGGCTTCACTTATTTTGGATGAAGCACGTGCTGGCCTTCACCCTCCCTGGTTGGTAGCTGTTGTCTGGTTGGTGGGTGGGAATTAGCAGATGATCAAGCGAATAATAATAATAATAATAATAATAATAATATACAAAGGGATGAATAAGTAGTGAACACAGCAAGTGTTCCCACACCTTAATGGCTGCTTCATAGTTTTTGAGCTTTCGCTATTTTTAGTTCTAATTAATTTGCGCTACCAGCAGTAGTGCAAATTGTTACTCTCACTCAGGCAGGATCTTTCTACTTTATTCTTATTATTCTCCTAATGTTTTTAGGACACTATTTCTCCCTCAGTTTTCAACCAATCATCAACAAATTTCACATGAAGAATACCTCTGGGCTGAAATACATTGCTGACTTTTGGTGCTGATCTGGATCACCGAACCGGAATGATCCATGAAAAACCAGCTTTTTTTTCCCAATCAATCGATTATAACTGTCAATTTTCATTATTTTTTTAATCAGTTTTGTTGTTGTTGTTCAGGGCGGCAAGGCACAACTTTTCCTTGACCTTCAGTTGACAAAGGTCAGCTAGCACAAATTACTGTGACTTTAGTCACAGTCTCTATCTAGTTATTATAACTCTTGCACTTTTGGCCATATATCATCACTGTTTTAGTGATGGATGCTGTTGGATCAAATAGGTTAACTTATCCAAGTTCCTTTCTGCGATCTTTAAGGCGCCATGGACGAAACACAGTTGAATCGTTTATTTATTTTAACCTAAAGAACTGTGGGCTTTTGAGGTTTGTATGTGGAAACCACGCTGGCTGTTCAGTGTCTGGATGAATGAAGAGATGACCATACATGAGCTTGAAAGAATTATAAAGGACCCTAACCATCCAAATCGCATGTTCCTTCCAAGAATGGCAGCCCACAAGTACACAACTAGGAACAAAAAGTTGTCTCACAACAGGCTTATAGTACTCGAGTCCAGGACTCGGACTCAAGTCTGACTCAAGCCCTAATTTTAAGGACTCATGACTTGACTTGGACTTGAGCACTGATGACTCGGACTTGGACTTGTGCATTAACTGCATTCAGACTTGTAAACTGGAGACGAGAACTCTGATTTTTTTTTCTTTATTTTTTGTAACATGCCATAATAATTTGGCACAAGATATTTATATCTACATTAATTTCGTACTAATTTTGTGCAAGAGTGTCACACCTGCGCGCCTTGGCGCGTGCATCAGATAGACTCTCGGGCACGCTCTGGACAGCGCGCGTGCCAAGCGGACTCTCGCACGCGCCGTAAACGGCTTGCACCTGCACAAGATTAAGCCGCAATCAGCACGCCTATATAAAAGCTGTGCAAATACACTTACTTTGCGAAGTATTGAGTTGCGTTGCTGATTCATTACTGAGTCTTATTTCCTTGTGTGGTTTCCTGATCCCTGATTTCCTGTTTCTTGTCTTTGATTCTACGATAGCCTGTTTGTGCTTCGCTCGACCTATTGCCTGTTTCACCATTTTACAATTTTGCCTGCCATTCTGGATTGTTTACCTGTCTTCACTTGTATTAATAAACACATCTTCTGCAGTTACATCTATTTCCCAACCATCTCTGAAGGAATACTTCACACTCCCTGATAAAGAGAATGCACATTCACCTATTTATCCATCATGTTCAGGAACAAACTAATGTTAATGACGGTAAAACACCCACCGTCAAATGGTGTGGTTGGAGTTTTGTTCTCGGACTCGACTTGGCTCAATAGTGGACTTGAGTTGGATTTGACTCGAAATTTTTTTTTAATGACTTGGACTTGAACACTGGGGACTCGAGACTGGACTCGGACTTGAGGTTTAGTGACTCACCTATAACACTGTCTCGCAATACCATTATCAGAAACTGAAAGACATAAGAAGTCTTTTATCTCAGGAGCATGTCAACTCCTAAACAACTGGACATAGTCAAACTCTATGATCTGTTATAGTCTTGTTTTTGGATACGCATTTCTACGACTTTGTTGTAAATTCATCGTATACTTTTAGTTCAAGATGAATGAATAAAAGTTATTACTACAGCAACAACTTCCCCATTGGTTTCATTTACAGTTACAATTTACTTTGCCTAATATTTTAAACTCGGCTAATTTGCAAACTCAAACCAGCAATGGACCTGAGGTATGATAAAAACATAGAACCTGCACCAGAAAGCATCCATGTCTTATTTCTATTCCTATTAGTTATGTTAATGCATTTATTATTAGTTAATATATTTTGTACTTGAATTTGATCTACATTTATAGCTAAACGTGCCAGTTTTTCCCACCATGTTCTCCCATTGACAGTAGACTAAGAAAAGAAAACAAGGCAGAAACTCTTAAGAACAAAGTGTCCAACAGTTGGGGCCTTTAATAACACCAGCATTAAAGAGCGCTTTGAAATATTGCTCATTGAACTATTTTTTCAACATTTCCATTTATAAATGATCTTACATATAGCCACCATGGGTGTTTCCACTTCAAAATCCCTTGCGTAAGCTTCACCACTTCAGAATGAACTACACCACAACACTTGCTCAGCTGCAAAGTAGATTTACTCCATGGTTTTCCTGACCACGCCCTCTGATCACTGTTACCACCTGTTTCTTTTTATTAGCCCGTTTTGTCTTGTTACTCACCCATTACTCACTGGATATACACAATTTCTTGCATTGTAGCTTTGTTATCTCTGCCAACTTTGTTGGAGGAGGTTGTATTTTCACATCTATTTGTTTGTTTGTTTGGCTGTTCCCAACGTAACTCAAAAAGCAGCGAACGGATTTTGATGAACTTTTGAGGAATGGGCCAAGGAACAATTGATGAAAATTCAAATAAATATGTGGCTTGGCGGAGGTATACGCTCTACCGAATGCCCTTCTAGTTTAGAGCTGTATTTGTACTGCATGTGTAAGCCATGGTTACTAGATTTTGGGGAACTTCCCAATTTCCAAGTTCTTCATTTTTTATTTCCAAGTCTTTGTTCAATTTCCAGTCAGTATACTGGTCAGTGCCATACTAGATCTGAAGCCTATCCCAGGAACACTGAATGTGGTGTAGGAACACACCCTGGTTGGAGAAGCCATGGACCAATGGTTAGAGATGCAGCTTTGGGACCAAAAGGTGGCTGGTTTGATTCCCTGGGCTAGCAAGAATGGCTGAAGTGCCCTTGAGCAAGGCACTTAACCCCCAGCTGCTCTCCAGGCTGCTCTGGGTATGCTGTACATCGCTCTGGATAATGAAATATAATGTTGGAACTCAAGGCACCATGCAGACACACTCACGCCTAGGGTTGCTAATTAACCCACCAGCATGTTTTTGGTAGGTGGAAAGAAACCAGAGAAAACCGACATGGACATGAGGAGAATACACAAACTCTACACAGACACTAACATGAGCTCAGAATCAAACCTAGACATTTGAGCTAGTATTGACTGGAGTCCCATCCAGGGCGTCCATCGAGTATATTGACTGCACCAGCATTCTGCGTTCTGAAAAAGTCTTTGAATTTTCTAGTTTTGGACTCGATATGTTTAATCTTAAGGCCATGTAAGGTGTGTAACTATGATACTTGGAGTTGTCTAAATAAACGGATTCATTATACAGCATACGTCCTATTACCTCAGCCTCAGGTTTCATTGTCCATGTGAGGATGAGATTAAATGTTAAAGCTTATTACTTCCTCTACAATTTTCGACATAGGCAGACATATCATGAAACGGATCTGCTACAAACATTCAATGGAACACGTAATATTTTGATACCGTATATGCTCAATATGTACAAGTTTCAGTTCATTTCTGTGTATATCTGGTGTGTGTTGTGTGTATTTTGTGATATAATAGATTAGTATATTGTAATTTATTGTACCCTGTGTGCATCTTAAGCTTTACTGTTGTCTCATATTTGTCTTTGTTCTGGACAGTCTGTAACATTTCCAGCAAGAATTATAGACAATAAAGCTTTTTATTTGGGAGCAAGATCTGAATTTGACATTATGGCTGTCATTTATATAACAGAAGAAACATGAGCTGGATTTCTGGACATGCACACGTGCGCGCGCGCACACACACACACACACACACACACACACACACCCTCGTTTTGGGGTTTGGCCTGTGTAATGTGAAATTCTCCACAAAGTCTTTACTGTCCTCTAACCACAGAGTAAAATCAGGTTTAGCTGAGGTGTAGGTGGGAGTTTGAAGTGCAAGAGCGCCCTCTTTGGTAGAGAAACTGTACTACACCATTTATTTATTTATTTTATTATATTTTATTTATTAACCCTCCATCCATTATCTGTAGCCGCTTTATCCTGTTCTATAGGGTCGCAGCCAAGCTGGAGCCTATCCCAGCTGACTATGGGCGAGAGGCGGGGTACACCCTGGACAAGTCGCCAGGTCATCGCAGGATTGAAATAGAGACAACCAACCATTCACACCTACGGTCAATTTGGAGCCACCAATTAACCTAACTTGCATGCCTTTGGACTGTGGGGGAAACCGGAGCACCCGGAGGAAACCCACGTGGACACAGGGAGAACATGCAAACTCCGCACAGAAAGGCCCTTGTCAGCCGCTGGGCTCGAACCCAGGACCTTCTTGCTGTGAGGCGACAGTGCTAATCACTACACCACCGTGCCACCCTATTTATTAACCCCGCCCCCCCAAAAAAAAAGTGTGAACACTTTCCCAAAGATGTTTAAAAATAGATCACCTGTCTTTGCTTTTCTCCCAGAACCTCCTGACATCTTCCCTGTATCCGAGAGGGGGAAAAAAACCTTGAATGTAATGTTAATGTATTGTCTGGTCATTTTCCACAAAGGGTGGCGAAAACTGACAGAACGAGATAAGATTAATAGAGATCAAAGTATGGAGTTAATGATAACGTACACAAGAAGACTGTACACACTGGATGTAGACATTAATATCCAACACGTTTCGTTTTGAAGCACAGTTTTCTGTACATGAGCCGAAACAGCTCAGAGTTTCTCTTAGCCTCGCAAGCAAGGACGAAACTGGCAGCACACAGATGTTAGCCTGCTTTCCTTTCACAAACAAAATGAAAAACGGGCCCGTCCAAATTCACCAGTGCTTTGAGAGAAAACAATGTGTGCCAGTGCGAGTTCAAGGCCAGGTCACGTGCCTCTTCAGATTTCACTTTGTGTTAGTAAAATCTGAAGGAGACGCTGGATGCCGTGGACGTGATGTGGCACACTGGGTGACTATATTCTGTTGGAGAAGCTTCTTTAAAAACCTGGTCAGCTGCCAGCCAGTTAATCTCCATTAGACAGAAGTAGTTACTAAAATAAACCCAGTGGGAGAAGAATCTAAAAATATATATCTCATTATTATCTCTATAGCTTCTCCAGGACAACAATGAGATCAAACGGAAAGAGTCTCCTGTCTCCGATCAGCTTTTTTCTCCTGAGATCATAGAAGCTCAGTAGAGATCTAAAAAAAGACATGTTTTATTTAAAATTACTAATTAAAAAATTACTATTTGATGAGAAACCTTCAGTGATTAATAATATTAATTAATATTAAAGATAGACTGCCTTTCAGATTTTTCAACTGTAGGTCATAAAAAGAATTTTCCTCGACACCCAATTATTTTTGTTTAGTGGACCGAAAGCTACTGAAACCGAATCACAGACTTCAAATTTTATTAGTTTTTTTTTTAAATAGAACAATTAATGAATTTAAGGCCACATGGCCCTAAATTCTCTGCTATTTTTTCCTGCTTCACCATGACCCAATTCAAGATACTACGTCATGCATGACGTGGTGGGCTTTCCCCGTTTGCGCAAGGCATTGTGGGATACAAATTTGAAACAGGAGAGAAAAATGGAGGACGCGAATGAAACGTGAAAGACCGACTACAGTAACGGAAAGCGAGAAGAAGAGACGTTATGTTATATACGAAGGAAAGGAAACGCAGGACCAAACTAATAAATATTGGCGCTCAGCGAGCACCTCGGTGTGATCAGCTGTTCGTTTAGGGACGGAATGATGGAACGGTCAGTGCACGCTCAAAGGTAAACCTGTAGATGGCAGTAATGCAACACTGTGGATGCCAGCTGCCGTAAAACCCAAAAGAAGAAGGTAAACCTGCACATGCGCACACACACGGACTTCCTTTGTTTGCTTGACTGCGCGAAGCGCGTGATTTCATGCACATTATTTGCTTTAATCCCCTCAAATTAAACAACTTCCCAGCCACAGAATGGCCTGATATTTTGTGAGATATTACAGAAATAAATATATATCGCAATGAGCACATTCCAGAGGGAACTAAATTTCACCGATTTTATGAAATCGAAAGGCCGTCTAGCTTTAATAATTAAATGTAATGTGATTAAACTGTTGATAAATGTAACAAGTACCCACTTTTAACCTTATCCCATCACAAAACTACAGCAAATCACCCACTTCAGTTCTGAACCAAATAATATGATAAAACATCAAAATCTAGCCTTTTTTTGTCTATTTGCTTATTTAAATTTACACCAGAGCTACAAGGCATATAATAATTGAAGTTCAACTTCTATAAAATGCTTTCTGGAAATACATGGGTCAGTCTAGAATTCGGGGTACATTTCGCGTCTCCGAGATAAACCTTTTGTTAGTTTCCACAAAATAAATCTTTATTGAATCAGTTTTGAACAATAATGCAAATTATGACAAACTTTCACCAACTGCAATGCTTAATGTACATTTTAGACCCAATTTATCCATAAAACATTAAATGACTCCCACCCCTCCCCCACATTATCAGCTGTCTTCGACTCCTGATTCATTGATTCAACTTCAATAAACATGAAGTGATTCAGTCGAACAGCCTGTTTTTTGGGGGCTTATTCTATTAACGGTTATAAAATCAATTGCACAGAAAGTCTGTATTATGTGAAATTTCAGTAATAAAAACAACATTTTTTTTGTCCGTCCCAATGTTCTTGTCAACTCTGTTAACACTGTGATAAAACCGCATAAAATCCACAAAGACTTTTAATAATACGCATGACACCTGCGCCGAGTGACGTCACTTCCTCTGGCGGGAAATTTCAGAAAGGCAGCGAGGTATGTTACGTTTCTTCTCTCATTAATTTGAACAAAATGTTGAGGATTTTACACCAACAGTAGATTAATTATTCGTCAAATCTGTTATTGTGATACTGGAGTGAATCTCTCGCTCATTAAAAAAAAAATAAAATTAAAAAAATAAATAAATAATAATAATAATAATAATAATAATATGATTAAAATCTGTTTTTATACATATACATGCCTTGAGGTTCACATGTGGAGTTGAGACAAAATGGTGGAAAATGTCAATTCTGTTGTTGCCCAATTCTGTTAACGGATTGCCCGGTTTAACAATAACAGAGTTGACGATGACTAACAGACTTGAAACGTACCCGCAATTATAGAATGGGCCGCATAACATCCAGTTTTCTGTTCCAAGTCCACCTTTGTCGGAAATCGCGGTAGGGGAAAAAAAATTCGTAGGAAAACCTTCTCCAAGGGGTGGTGTAGTGGTTAGCGCTGTCGCCTCACAGCAAAAAGGTCCGGGTTCGAGCCCCGTGGCCGGCGAGGGCCTTTCTGTGCGGAGTTTGCATGTTCTCCCCGTGTCCGCGTGGGTTTCCTCCGGGTGCTCCGGTTTCCCCCACAGTCCAAAGACATGCAGGTTAGGTTAACTGGTGACTCTAAATTGACCGTAGGTGTGAATGTGAGTGTGAATGGTTGTCTGTGTCTATGTGTCGGCCCTGTGATGACCTGGCGACTTGTCCAGGGTGTACCCCGCCTTTCGCCCGTAGTCAGCTGGGATAGGCTCCAGCTTGCCTGCGACCCTGTAGAAGGATAAAGCGGCTAGAGATAATGCGATGAGATGAGACCTTCTCCAAGATGGCCGCCCCATAACATTTATAGCGTTCAACAGAGTGAAGTTTTGCTCATATTTATAGATCGCTCTATGTCTCGCTTTGTCCTGAAACACACCAGCAAGTCCATGTGACATAACTTAAGAACTAAAGACTAAAAATCATGGCTATGACTGTATATGTGCGGTACACTGATTTATTAGAGTTATTCATAGTCCAAAAAACAGGCATCAAACTACACTGCACTGAAATGAGGGGCGGGGCTTGTCATCACCAGAGGGCAGTAATGTGACCGATTTGCACAATATGACGTCTCATTATTTGTGTGTCATGACACATAGCAGATTTCCCCTAAGTGGAATTGCATACAAGTTTTCCATTGTTTCACAGATTCACTGGGTGTTCTGGAATTTTCTGCAGGACTGACACGATGTATATGTGCAAAGCGATTCATTTCAGTTTTTAACGAAAACATTTGAGGTGTAATTACTCTTCAAGTTAAAGTTATTGCAGTCAAAATGCATGCTTTTTCCGATAGAGTATAACCTCTACAGGGACTGGTTTACTGGAGCTCACTCAAAAGTCAGAAAGTGGTGAAAGCAGCCTGGCTATATTTAGGATCTGTGAAATCTAATTAGTTTTGATTTGAGTACTGTTGATGAATAGGTTAATTAAATAAGATAGCGGGAACTCGGTTATTTATAATTTAGCAACTCCTGACCAGCAATCTCCGAGTTTCTCTCTAGTGCAGTTTGTGATTACCAGCCCCACACCAGCTCTTCATTATGCTTTAACATTTTAGCCATGAGGCTTGTTGAGCAGTTCCAGCTTAGCCATAATCTGGTGGGTTGGATTTTAGATTTTTTTAAACAGATAGAACACAGAGAGTCAAAGTGAATGGCATTTTATCTGAGTCACTGTGTTCCTCTACTGACTCACCTCAGGGATGTGTTCTCTCTCCCTTACTTTTTATCCTTTATACAGATATGTGTAAGAGTGTCTATGAAAACAGGCACATTTTAAAATTTGCAGACGATACCGTCATTGTAAGTTTGTTACACAATAATGAATCCAGTCATGGTCCAGTCTTGGAGGATTTTATCATCAGGTGGTGCGATCTTTCTTTCTTGGTGCTTAATACATCCAAAACAAAGGACATGATTATTGATTTTAGAAATCAGGCTCCCCAAGTGATCCCACAGTCATCAAGGGCCAATCTGTTGAACGCGTGCATAATTACAAGTATCTTGGGATTGTCATTGATGACAAATTGACTTTTAACAAGAACTGCGAAGCAGTATGCAAGAGGGGACATCAGCGGTTGTTTTATCTTTGGAAATTGTTCCGGTTTAACATTGATAAAACTATGCTGACCCCACGGGCGATTGCTCTAAGACAACGAGGGAGGCTCAGCCTCCTCTAAAAATGACGAACATCATGTAGGATGAATTGCGCTAGGCTTATGTTATAGCCGACCTTATAACATTGCTATTTCAGATCCAGAATCATAGAAATATATGTGCTCAACCCAACTACAGTGCGAAATCATTCCGTTATAACTTTCCCCAGTTCGCCTAATGTGTGCGTGAGTTTTTCCCCTTCGTGACAGCGCAATGCAGCCCAGCCTCAGTGGACTTCAATGGCATTTGGGAGCTATGCGCTTTTCAATATCAAAATGCAAGACGGTTATTGGACAAATACTGCGAAAACGCCCGCCCACCAGACTCCCAGCCTCACTGTGGGAGGGACATGGCAAAGCT
The DNA here is from genome assembly GCF_027579695.1 of Neoarius graeffei. NCBI lineage: Eukaryota > Metazoa > Chordata > Actinopteri > Siluriformes > Ariidae > Neoarius > Neoarius graeffei. Next base: position 84,228,092 of record NC_083578.1, read on the forward strand.
TTCCGCGAGGAGACTGGCGATTGGTGAAAGCGGCCGGATATTTTCTTTGATTGACAGCTCGTCTCAAATATAGACAGGCAGCGGTGAATTTCAGTTCAGTCCCATGCGGATTCGCAAGTGCTGTGGTGTATTGTAAGAGATCAGCTTACATTTCGATTTCATTCATTACATACGGTTTCTACCAGCTTTTTTAGTTTGTATATATTTTCATTGTAAATAAAGTGTAAATATAGTGTTGTCAAGTTTGCTATCTTAGTTCCAGAAATTTCGTTTATTTGAGTGACTGAACTTGAACTTGAGGGGGGCTAGTCGGCTAGCAAGAAAGCTGCGCACGGAGGCCAAGCATTGCTGATTTAATTTTGGCGAAGCCATTTGCCAGTCTTCCTTTCGAGGAAAAAATTAAAATTAAAGAGCAACGTCTCAAATTGACTTGGTGAAAAAGGTAGGGAATAATACTCGTTCCTTTCAGCTCTCCTGGTACGAGAAAGTGAATGGGCTAACAGCAAGTGACCCACATCAACAACAGTAAATAGGCTACTTTAGTAATATGTCATGGATGGACCAAAAATATAGACTCTATTTAAAATGTTTATGCTGAGTATATTATATTGGAATATATATTTTTCTGGATATGAATTAAACACAGCTACAATTTGGAAAACATTTTTAAACAAAAACACAGCTGAGAACATTTCACACTACAGACCTGGATTAAAAGTGAAGGGTTATCAAAATTGTCAATAAAACATTTCTCAGTCAAAATAAGTAAAATATAGGGAAAGTGTCATTGAATGAAATGTGTGGCACCCAGCTCTATGTTTGGCTCCCCAAGGTCAGTGCTTGTGCCTATTCCAGAACACTCTGCTGTTACTGCTGAGGTTCCTGACAAAGAGCTGCTTTCAATAATGATCAATTTTTAAACAACATGCCACAATTTTAAAATATAAAACGTTAAAATATACCCCCTCAAACACCACCATCATGTATATTGGACAGTAGGCTAATGGGCCAAAAGAACCTGTTATTTCACAGTTTGTGACCCTGCCAACAATCAGCCAGATCAGAGGCAAGAGTATGGGCAAAATTGATGTGTTTTTTCTTTTTTCTTTTAAAATCTGGAAATATCGTAACCGACCAGCCTCCCCTGTTTGAAAGACTACCAGCCGCCACTGGCTGACCCTATTTTATTGTGCTTTTATTGAGTCATTGTTATCTTTTGCCTTGGTGTCTTGGTTTGGTAATCTGTCATTACAGGACAAAAACTCCCTGAACCAAATCATTAAATGGGCTGGGCGGCTAATTGGGAAGCCTCAACCCACTATGTCTTCTCTTTATGACACACAGTTACAACGTAAAGCTACCTGTATTCTTAAAGATGGCTCACACCCTTTGCATGGCGAGTTCCAGCTCCTTCGCTCTGGTCGTCGTTTTGGGGTCCCTAAGGGAAGGACAAAACGGTACAGAAAGAGCTTTGTACCAACAGCAATTGTATTGCTGAACAGTAAGGCCCGGAGGTGAATAATCTTGTTCATACTGAACAATTGATGATGAAACATTTTTTTAAAGATCACACTTTTAAGGATTGTATATGTTAGGATGGGTGTACTGTTGTTGTCTTGTCTGTCACAATGTATTTTACGTACGTAGCTGTTATTTTGTATTGGGATCGCTGAATTCCTGCCTGCACAACGAATTTACCAGTACTACGGTATGGTACAAATAAAGAAACCTTGAACTGTTCATCTAGTGGAGTTGTTTTTTTTTTCAGTTTCCTTACACTCGGTCATTCTTCATCTGCAAGCCAGTATTTCCTTGCAAGCAATGTTTTTGTGGGGTTTTTCTAACGAAGCTACGGACACACCCAGTAACCTACAACAAGCACTTTCTCTGCACTGTGTAGGCAACTCCTTTAGAAAAGTGACAGCCACTGAATTAACCTCTGCCCCATCCATATGCTGGAGTAATGGATTTCCTTCGTCCGTTTTCTCTCACAATCTGTAATCTCACTTTTTACTCTATGTATATCCGTTTTCCTTTCCTCTCTTTCCCTCCGTTTCCTTTTTTTCCCCTTCTCTTGCTCCGTGTTGCTATGTGATTTGCCTTACAGTCTGGCCTATATTTTTCTGCTCGAGTGAAACTCAAATCTGTCACAGTTCAACACAGAGTCAAATAGCACAGTAACGAGAGAGCAAAATACCATAACAGAGTGAGTGATGGAGAGAGCAGGTTAGAGAGAGAGAGAGAGAGAGAGAGAGGATGGGAGGGGAAAAAAAGAAGAAGACACTCGACAGGCGAAAGCCAACCGCTGCATGGCAACAACGCTGAAAATCCCCTACTAAAAATAGTGGCATATCGCAGCCTGGCAGTTCTGACTGCACAGCCAATAACCTTTCACCCCTAGGGCGCTGGCAGTAGGGGGGCGGGGTCGAGTCACCACCAAGGCATCTGGGTGATTGACACAGACTCAGATGTTTGAACTGAAGCGACGAGGTCAAGCTCTCGTTTACGTGCACGATGGCCACGATGTTCATTCAGCAACAACAATGAAACAATGAAAACAGTAAGCTGAGTGTTTAAACAGCGCAGAGCTGCTCGCTCATATTTTTCCAGAAAGTTCCTCGGATGGCAGATTGAGCCGCTCCTCTAAATCCCCTGTGCCTTGTTTTCACACACATAGTTCTGCCATTGGTCACACTTCGGCCTGCCACTGTCCAAGAAGTCCCTTAAATTTGCTGCAGTCAGCAGAACACTTTGAAGATGCCACACCACTCTACCCTTCATGTGCAACCACCATGAATCTGTCCATCCCTTTACATGCCCTTCAAGCACAGAATTAGTCTACATTGGGAACTGAAAAGATGTGCATGTCTTGCTGGGATCTGGGGAATCCTAATCTCATCTCATTATCTCTAGCCGCTTTATCCTGTCCTACAGGGTCGCAGGCAAGCTGGAGCCTATCCCAGCTGACTATGGGCGAAAGGCAGGGTACACCCTGGACAAGTCGCCAGGTCATCACAGGGCTGACACATAGACACAGACAACCATTCACACTCACATTCACACCTACGGTCAATTTAGAGTCACCAGTTAACCTAACCTGCATGTCTTTGGACTGTGGGGGAAACCGGAGCACCCGGAGGAAACCCACGCGGACACGGGGAGAACATGCAAACTCCGCACAGAAAGGCCCTCGCCGGCCACGGGGCTCGAACCCGGACCTTCTTGCTGTGAGGCGACAGCGCTAACCACTACACCACTGTGCCGCCCGGGAATCCTAATACTTCAGTTTTATCCAGTCACAATTCTACATACTGTATGTATGAGCTAAACCATAGCTCAGTGAATATTTGTAATTGATTGGTGACGGGGTGCCAAAACTAAGCATCAGTACTTTAGATAGATATCAGGTTTGAAAAATTTTCTGAGCCGATCCATTAGATTTCATTCCATGACCACATATAATGTCAGCTTCTGAAAATATTTGATGTTGCGCAAAGTGGCAACAAAAGCTTCCAGACAGTCAACTGGATTCCTCAGACGTTTTTTGGTTCTTTGGCTGCTAAAGGCAACAGTTCTTGAACCAGTCCTCAGGCCCTCCCCCAGTCAGTCCAAAGGTCCTAAATTCCTAAAGGCATTCCACTATATTTTAAAATTATTCACTAAGGGAACTCCTCAGTTGTCGAGTCCTTCATTGAATTAGGAACAAACAATATAACACTTTAAGGATGCCAAAACAGAAAAGCATTTGCGCTATTGTCAGGAGATCATGAACAAAAGATATGCATGGCTGGGAGTCCATGAGAGAAAAATTCCATGTGCTCTATGTGTGGGAGGGATAGCATTACTCTCATGAGCAGCATTTTGGAAACGTTACATTTCTAACCCTAACCCTTGCAGGTTGGTAGCCATCATATGATCATCATCATCTTTCGGCTGCTCCCATTAGGGGTTGCCACAGCAGGTCATCATAATCTACATATTTGGTTTGGCCAAATATTTTATCAGCCACCTACAATGCAGCCATCAGCATTCTGATTCGGATTCTATGATGATCCATGAGAGGATAAATACTGGATACTCCCTAGTAGTCAGACAGAACTGAGGATGCCTTTAGGATGAGAGGCGAAACGTTTTCAAGAATCTTCAAGCAAGTCCAGTTGCTCTCTTCAACCAACCACAGATTACTATGTACCTGGATGACTGAGTTTCTTCACAGATATGTTTGGCGCAAGTTTGTATACCAGATGCCCTTCCTGACACAACCCTCCCCAATCTATCCGGGCTTGAGACCAGCACCAAGTATGCACTGGCTTGTGCAACCCCATTGGCTAGGTATTTTACTTAACTTGCATGTCTTTGAACTGTGGGAGGAAATCAGAGCACCTGAAGGAAACCCACGCAGACACAGAGAGAACATGCAAACTCCACACACAAAGGCCCCCGTTGGGCATGAGGTTAGAACCCGGAACCTTCTTGCTGTGAGGCAACATTGCTAACCACTGCACCACTCGTAGCGATCATGTGATGACGAGACCTATCTAGTTGGAGGATGCTGGCAAATGAACAAACTGGGAGAAAATGGTGTAATCCGTGGTGGGGGTTTTTTATGCTGTATGATTACACATCATATTCTGTTTGCAAGTCTTAGGTCAAACTGAAGTTCTAAATTAATATAAAATTACGGTCATATCAATACAACGGTCATGTTCATCAGACAAACCGAGAGACAGAACATTTAATATGTTTAGTATTTAGTCTCTTATAACTTCAGAGCCTCTCAAAACTATCACGCTTCTGCTTTTCTGCTAACTTTATGCCCCACTTAACAACTCTCAGTAGCTACGTTGCATTTGCGTTATGAAGCATTCAGCACAGTAGTTCTTCAAGCACATGCTGTTTACTCTATTCCGTATTTAAAGGGGAACTGAAGGCAAATTTTTTATTATCAAAATTCTATTTCTCTCATTTTATTAAATATAGGAATGCATTTTTGATCGCTATTTTGTCGCTGCTATAGCAAGTTACGAGTGTTTGAAATATGCTCTGTAATATATCAGTCCATATGTCAAAGCGATGGCTGTAAGCGAGATTCGTTGAGACCTGTGCGAGACATCGTAGGACGGAAGTAAAACGTACAGCGGAAATCAAAGTGACCAACATCTGCCGACGTTGTCAAAAGACGCGTGCGCCTTCTTTCGAATGCTGATGTAATCAAGCCGGAAGTTTTGTTTGTTTTGACAGCAAATCAGGAAAGTTTGAAAAAAGTACACAGTAATTGTCATTTAAACTCATTTTTGTGCAATATTTTGTTTGGAAAACAGTTTTCAAAATGGTGGCACTGACACCTGGCTGACATTTCACGCTTCGAAGTCTCGCACAAATCTCGTGAAGATCGCGCGGATAAGTGACTTCAGTTCTCCTTTAAACTAGAAGGACACTTGGACAGCACAGATCTCCGCCAAGGACGACAGTTGACTCTTGTATGATCTGCAAATCTGCAACTGCAACCACTTTATATGTCTGGATATCAATGCATCCGGTGACTGATTTGTGTGTTACGCCATCTTGCGGCACTACTGTTACTACGGTGGCAACTCGTCTGCTATTGCCTGCTAACAGCGGCTGATGATGACAATCACGGGTTACTGATGCAGGTACCTTATAAGCATTACATAACATTAACAGTATTTAGCAGACGCTCTTATCCAGAACAACGTACAACATACCCAGAGTAGCCTGGGGAGCAGGTGGGAGTTGGGTGCCTTGTTTGAGGGCATTTTAGCCATTCCTGCTGATCCAGGGAATCGAACCAGCAACCTTTTGATCCCAAAGCTGCTTCCCTAACCCTTAGGCTTTACATTTCCCATATGTAAGGTGATCTTACTGTTATTAAAATTTGAAATATTAGTTAGACACTGGTTACAACAAGAACCAGAAATAGAAAATTGAGAAAGAGGGGGAAAAAAAAAAATGGACCACTTGACTATCCACTACATTTCAAATGATGAAGTGTAATATACCGTCCTAATGTCGCTATAAAGCTAGTTAGCATAATCATTCACAAGTTGTGTTTGAACCATTACGGACCAGTTACATTTGAAAAACCAATACGAATTTGTATTTTTTATAAGTAGTCGAGATTATTTCATGAATTGCCTCTATGGAAAAAGGGAATCTATGCAATATGTATGATTTCAGTCAGGGCACGCTTCATTAAGAGTCCATGAAGGCTAGTTCATTTCACATTCAGTTTTTTCCCCAAAGTTGAACTTTGCCATTGTTGGAGCAGCTGAGAAGTGCACAGGATGGAGTACTTCCGAGGACCGATTGCATTCATATTGTAGGGAGCCGCTACCACAGTAATGGTACTTCCTTAGATATGTCTATATTTCCAAAACTATTAGATCTATGTGCCTACATGTGTATACCAGACGTTTATTGGTCCCTGTGAAATGTGTATTGTGATATGAAGTCATCGTATTTCTACAATGGCTATGTTTTGGGGGTTTTTTTTCACTATTGAACTTTCCTGCCATCTACTGGATTTTAAGATGCATAACATTGTTGAGCACAGACTTCCACCAAGGCCAAATGCTGTATCTGGTAACGTTAGCGAAAGTGAAACTAAACTTATGGATCTGCTCCACCTTTACACCAAGTTTTATGGAAATCGGGTTGGTAGGTTTTGCACAATTCTGTTTACAGAAAGATAAACAGATTGCACTGGAAGTATAACCTCCTTGGTGGAGGTAAACATTACATAAACCTCTTTTCTCTGGTAAAGCTGGGGTGTCATATGCCTGGTAATAATCTTATTCAACTTTTCTTGTGCTACAAGTCCATAAAATATAGGAACCAACTCAATTTATATAAAAAGTCCAAGTGAAACTATACATCATATTTAGAAAAGAGACATGAAACAGTGTAAAAAGCATACAAGTGTTTCAGTTCCAGATGTGTGAAGTGGTGATGGATGGAAAGCTTCAGCTGATTTGGTGCATGCTGGATAACACATGTTTATTAGATAACATTTAGTGTTCACTCTTTGGGTTTTTAGGTTTGCACTTGAGCTTTGAGGGTAATGTATGACTGTAGTCGATAAACATGAACAAAACTTTGCACTGGAACATTATAGGGACAGCCATCTTGAACAGTCCGAATCAATTTCCTGTTATTTATGGTTGGGGTTTACACTAGTAATGTTCTACAACCTTTTCGGAAAATATTAAACTGGAATTGTACTGGAAAGTCGAACCCAGTGTGGATTATTATACACTTCTACTTCCATTTCAATTTTAAATTTATTAACTCAAATTGTCCTGGGGATTTCACAAAATTGGTTAATTAAAAATACGTTTACAAAGATTGAAGAAGTCGTTTGAAGCAAGTATATAACAAATTGGGCATTTATGGGGGGAGATTTTCAGTGAGATTGGCCATTATCCTTTATTACTTAATAGCTACTATATCTTCGCCTCAAGCAAATGTAAGACTCTAACAAAACATGTCAGCTGACCATTTGGGATGTGTATATTTTATTTCTTGCCAAACTATTCTTCAGTGTTTCTAGGTGAAAAACAGCTGCCATATCAGAGCTGCCAATATATTTTGTTGAAATACTCCCATCACTTTATCCATTACCATTTTGAAATGCAAGGTCATCATTTTCAAGCATGTAATATGCTACTTTTATTGATGCTGAGCATGTAAAATTTATCCAGTCATTGGAATCACCGTTTTTATGAGGTTTCCCAAAATCTGTTTTCATATTGCCCGATTCTCCAAGCCTGGTTCGAATTAGAGTAAACCCCCCACCCTACACACACACACACACACACACACACACACACACACACACAAAATCCCAAATGTCTATTTATTGGTTTTTGTAAAGTATGTGGAATATTTATGTTCATAATCTCCTTGGGGTTTAGGTGTTCTTTCCCCTCTTGACCACTAAGCCTAAGCTTTTGTGTTCGGATACTGTGCTTCTACAGCTACTGCTGCTTGCTTTCGATACACCTAATATTAAAAGTGGACAAAGTAGGCCACACGGTCTCTTGCTCACAAGAATCGTGCCGGTTGTGCACAGACCTCTGGGTAAAGACAGCGCCGCAGGGCTTAGTTAATACAGCAGGGCAATGTTAATCCACTTTGGCCTCCTTCCAAAAAGTACAATATACTCATTCTTTCATGCAGGCGACAAAAGCACTGCTGCAGCTTTAAAGTGGAAGTCTGGTTCACGTCCAGGTGCACATAAAGATCTATAGTCTTAGAAAGACGCATAAATACGTGCATATGTAAGGAATAGTAATAA